>NW_006408968.1:85217-97461 GCF_000296735.1 Chrysochloris asiatica
GCTCAACATCTAGCACTATATTATTGGCCAATGTCATGTAGCAATATAAAGGGTTTTCACTGGCTAATTTTTTCAAGTAGATTGCCAGGTTTTCCTTCCTATGTCATCTTAAGTCTGACAGCTCTACTAAACCCTGTCCACCATGGGTATTTGAAATGCTGATGGTTAGCTTCCAGCATCACAGCAACACATAAAGCCATTGCAGTATGACAAACTGACAGACTGGTGGCCCGTACATGATGTAGGGACTGGGAATGTGAAATGACAGCAGAGAGGGTATCTTGATCTCGAGGGTCTCCCCACCACCAGAGCAGCATGGTGGGCAGTTCA
This sequence comes from Chrysochloris asiatica, assembly GCF_000296735.1. Classification (NCBI taxonomy): domain Eukaryota; kingdom Metazoa; phylum Chordata; class Mammalia; order Afrosoricida; family Chrysochloridae; genus Chrysochloris; species Chrysochloris asiatica. Next base: position 85,548 of record NW_006408968.1, read on the forward strand.
GCCTGTGTTATTTAAGTGGCCATTTCCATTTTTCTCTCTCTGCCTTGCTGAGGGCTCCATTAAATGAGCACAGCTTAGTAAAAATAACCCACCACCTGCTCCTTGGACACCCTCTACAGGGTCACTATGAGTCAAAACCGACTCGACAGCACTTAACAGCAACAACAATCAAAGCATGGTGGAACAGACCCTTAAATACTATTAGAAAGTTCGATGTACTAAGAGCCCTAATTTCCTGAGTGTCCTTTCACCTCCATCAAATCCTTGGAAATTTATCCCAAGGAAGTAACCTAAAGAGGAAGAAGCTCTGCAAAGAAAGGACTGCAAAGAAGCTCTGCTTCAACATGAAATAAATGCAACCAGCAAACGAAATCTAGAGCATCATCAGTGGTTACCCAAAGGAGATGACTGCAGACCCACTGATGGAGTTCCTGTTGCCACTGAAATGATGCCATGAAGCCTCAGTAATAACACAGACAATGATTATTGCATAACGAGAGATAACTGTACGTATAGTATGATACAGATGATGCTATTCATGTGGATAAGCCTGCAATGGGCAAAGGAATAGGAATCATTGATTTATGTCCCCCTTTGTTATTTCCAAGTCACTCATTCATGCTAAAGGCACAACTCAGTCATCCGAGGAAGCTGTGAGGATGAAAGACCCAAAGACACTGAAACAAATCCCAGGGTGTGGGGAGAGGCAGAGTTGGGGAGGGAGGTGCATGCCCACACCATGACTCTGTGAAGCAGTCACAGGGGAACACTGAGAGGAAATGCCATGGTGTGGACCACAACTGGAACTGGTCAGACCAAGGTTTTAATGGCTAGACACCCAAGTCCACTGTATGGCCTCCCCTTAGCATCTGGGATGAGGGATCCCCAAGCCACATCTGCTTTGCTGGCCACTGATCCTAATGCCCTCCCCGCCCCTGAAAGCCTCACACTGGCATCCATCTCTATGCATTTTGTGCTTCTAGGAGCAGCCTGGCTTAGTCAGGCCTGGCGCCATGCCAGCACATAGTCAGTGTGCAGTACAGATGTGTGATGTTGAGGTGACTTGAGTTGATATATACAGAAGCAGTGAGGCTTGAAATTACTAAAGGATGGTAAGGAGCAGGCAGATAAGTAAGGCATTCAAATGGTCCAATCAGTGGATGAAGGGGAGGGAGGTACATAAAGTATTTGCCAGCAGCTTCTCCCTACTCAACCCCTGTCTCATCTCTTAGCTCTCCAGTGTTGCAGATGAGGAAACTGAGGCTCAGAGAGTGAAAGGTGGGTGCCCAGCTTACACTGTGTAAATAATAGAGCTGGGACTTGAGGTCAGGTATGTCTGAGTGCCAGGCACCAGCCTACCTACCCATCTGGGTACTGATGTTGGTGCCCCCAAGTGACAGAGTTCAGGGGACGGTTGGACTCCTGAGGTGTGACCAGTGGTGCACAGTGCAGCAGGAAAGCAGCAGAATGTGCAGGCTGCAGCAGTTAAAACAGTTTTTCCTAGGACAGGTCAGCCCCTCTAGGCATGGTGTTTGGTCCCGTGGTAACCCAAGACACACAGGTTCTCCTAATGACCACTCTTGAGCCTCCTGCAGCCCCTTCAAGGCCCAAACCCTCTTTTCCTGGTGCCTCCATCTGTTGGCTCAGGCAACAATTCCCTTTCTTCTGGCAAGAGCATTAGGGTTTTGCTTTGGAGAATAAACCTCCCCTTTGCTGTATGCTGTATACTGGAGCGCTGGTGTGGTGCATAGGTTAAGCATTGGACTGCTAATCACAAGGCTGGTGGTTCAAACCCACCAGTCACTCCTTGGAAACCCTATACAGGGTCGCTATGAGTCAGAACCAACTAGATGACACTTACCAACACAACGTTGCTGTCTGCTGGAGTCCCTGGGAAGTGCAGAGGGTTGGCTCAGCTACTAACTGAAAGGTTGGTAGTTTAAGTCCACACTGAGGAGCCATGAAATAAAGGTCTGGTGATCTACTTCTAAATGGCCAGGATTATGGGAATCAGCTACTGTGCACTGAAACATACTCTGAGACACAAGTGGTCACCACGAATCAGAATCCTCTGAGAGCAAGTGTTTCCTGTGTGTGTTTGCTGAATACTAACAGTCTTTGTAGGACAGTCTGTGGAGACCCTCCCCTCCTCTGACCAAGGAGAGGTATAAGTCCAGGCTGGGCCAATCAGAGCCACCTCCCCAGAACATGCACATGGAGGGGGCCTGACCTGAGGGCTGAACCTACTGAGATCAAGTGCAGGAGGAGGCTGGGATGGCTTCTGAACCACAGCCTCCCCTTTCAATCATTGGTTTCTGCTCTGGTTGCCCTGCCCACCTCTCTGGTTCCCTACCCTCTCAGGCATGTCTGTTTCTCCTCATGTTTATGTCTCCAGGACCTGCACGGAGCTGGTGCCTCCCCTATAACCTGGATTTTATGTGGGGTTGGGTCTGCAGCAGCTGACACAGGAGAGAGGACTCTATATGCCGTTCTGTAGGTGGGTGTTCTGATACTCCACCAGCACCCAACTGGGCATCGATCCTGCTCAAGACTGCTCACTGACTACCGGGAGTCTTCCCAGATGTGGGGCTCTTGAGCTAGCAAAACTGTCTGCTGGAACAAGTATATAAATGTGATGTATTGGGAGGGCACAGACTTCTTAGGATGACTGCTCTTTCCTTTCCATACTTTCTTCAGAGATGTGGGGATGTCTTAGTTTCCTAGTGTTGCTGAAACATAAATATTTCCTTCAGAGCTCAGGAGGCAAGAGGTTGGATTCAGGATGCTGGCTATAGGGACAAGCTTCATGAGGCGATCTTTTGTCTCTTTCAGCTTTTCTGTTTCTTCATTTCTTGGTTATCTCCACATTGCATCCTCCTCTCCCCTTACCCCCTTTTGTGCTTGCTTCTGTGTCTAATCTGTTCTTCTTATGTCTCGGAAATGATTAGGCTTAGGACACACCCTACATTAATATGGCTTCATTAACAAAGCAGGGAGAATCCTGTTCCCAAGCTGGGGTTACAGCCAAGTGTATAGGGGCAAGATTTTCAATACATATTTTGGGGGGAAGACGGGGGGACATAATTCAATGCATAACTGGTGGTGGTGGTGTGCCATGGAGTCAGTTCCCACTGATAGCGACCCGACACAGGGCTTCTAAGGCTATAAATCTTTACAGGAGCAGAAAGCCTCATCTTTCTTCTGCAGATCCGCTGATATTTTAGAACTGCTGACCCTGAGGTTAGCGGCATGCCTCGTAACCACTGTGCTACCAGAGCTCTTTAATCTATAACTGGGTCCTAAAAATATTTAACTTTCCTTCACCTGACTACTTCATCAGCACACTGTGAGAGGCTGCTGAGGACCCTTTCCCTCCTCCTTTGGGTGTGCTGTGAAGAGAGCGGCACTGGGCTTCCTGGTAGTTATACATGCTCAGACCTTCTAGGGTTTAGGAGACTCAAGGACTCCTGATTTTTATGTTTATTATTTTGATTTTAAGGGTAGCAATTAATTCTGTTTAAAAAGAAAAGGAAAAGCTACCCTGGGGCCATACCATGGGTCAAAAGCACATTTTCAAACGATATCTCCAGTCTCTTAGTGACCAGTCCACACCAGCATATCAAAAATCTGCTCAACAGAAGACGTGTGAGCTGGGTTAGCACAGCATTGCTCTCCTGTTTGGTAACTGGAAAGGAGACGAACACTCTCTCATGCATTCTTTCCTAGGTGGGCACTAGGCTAGGTGTGGCAGAAAGGGCAGAGGCCAAGATCATCCTGGGGGGACCACAGTGGTGCTACAGGGAGATACTTCTCTGAGCTCTGAGCCTGCTTGTCAGGAGTAGAACAGAAATGGCCTCCCTCCTTTCAGGCTGTAAGGAGGAGTCACAGTTGTGTCATCAAGGTGCTCGGGTGTATGGTGGTGGAGGGGGGTGGGGGATGCAGACCGCACACTGGGTGACATTCTCAAAGTTTAGGACACCAAAATGACTACTTATAAAATTTTTGTGCAGTGTTTCAGCCAACAATTGTTATTATTTTATAAAAGAAGTACCTGTACTTAGTTATAACAACACAAACACTTTTCATAAGCCTAGCTTGTTGTTAGGTGTTGTTGAGTCAGTACCGACTCATAGTGACCCTAGGTACAATAGAATGAAACACTGCCCGGTCCTGGGCCAACCTCACAATTGTTGCCCAGCTTACATGCATCAATATACCTACAAGTCCAAAATTCGACACTAAATTACAAGGGGGCTTCAAAAAGCTAGTGGAAAAATACAATGAAAAGATAATGGATTTTTTTCTACTGACTTTTTGTATTTTTTCCTCCATAGATTAAAGGACTTTATTTTTTAAAGTGAAGATAAAACCTACAGAATGGGAGAAAATATTTGGAAACTCTATATCTGATATCTTATTTTAAAAAAAGACTTTTTATTGTGAATTAAGTTCACGTTTACAGAGCAGATCATTGGCTTTACATTCAACAAATCATACACTTCATCTTGATTACAACACTCAGTGTAACATCACTTAGTTCACTTCCTCCCTGTGTTTCTTGTTTCTACTCCTTCTTTCCCCACCTTTTCTGCCCTTTTGATCATGAATGGTTGACCATTCTATGGTGTGTATGCCTCCTTAATGCTGTTGTCCCCCTCAATGTATCTACCCATTGCTTGGTTAAAAATTGAGCCATAGGGGTGAGCTCAGTTACAGACTCAAAGGGTGATCAAGGGTCATAGTTTAGGGGTTCCACTAATCCCTATCTGACCAGTAAGTCTGGTTTTTGTTCCACATTTCTCCCACTCTCTCCAGGACCTTCTAATAGGACCCCTTTCCGTAAAGTTGGTAGTGGTAGTAGGGCACCATCTAGTTCTTCTGGTCTCAGGGTCATGGAAACTGATGTTCACATGGCCCTAAGGAGGGATTGGACTAATTATTTCCAAGCATCTTAAATGTTCATGCCCTCTGATCAGAGCTGTTATTGTTACCCAGCTTCAACGACTCTACAAATCACTTGGTTTTATCTGCACATGCTACAAACACATGTTGTTGTTTTCATTGTTGCCAGTGTTTTCATAGTTGATGATTTTGTCAAATATTCTGGTGTTTTCATTATAATATTGTGGTAAGCAGTATTTGTGAACCTACATGAATAACTTTTTAAAGAATGAAGTACTAATTAAAGGAAAAGAAGGAGAAAAGTAAAAAAACAAACCACCTGCTCAGTTACTAATAACGTAACTGAGTACTGTTGTATTGTTGTAACTCACTGTTGAAAGAATTTACAATTTTGTGGCTAATAATGTAACCTAAGAAATATTACATTCAAGCATTTTACAGCTGTATTTATCACAAATTATTCTATGATTAAAATCGGTAATAAGCGTCACTAAGGATTCTGCCTAGTCTACTACAGGAAGGGGTCCATGGTGGAGCAGAGCAGATAAATCTATGACTTTTGTACTGAGTGACACCAGCCCTCGTGACACCACTGAGCAGCCATGAGGTTAACTGCATGAAGCCCCCATCACAGTGCCTACCGCAGAGAAGAAAAGGCAACCAATGCCCTTCTTTCCTACTCCTTTCTCCTTCCCCTCGTGCAGTTCATTATTTCCAAGGGCCTGAAGTCATAATGCAATAGTAATTCCAACTGCTGATTGAAGCTCTGCTCCAGATAGACTTGCCTACCAGACCTACTCATGGTTCACAGGGGTTTCTGTGCTGTCTATAACTTAGACAGCCTTCAACCCAGCTCATCCTACTCTGCTCATTCCAGTCGCTGGAGCTTCTAAAATCAAACACCAAATGGCTGTTGGGTATTGTCATTGCCCATTGAGTCTCAATTAGAGTATTGGTATGGCACTGTAGATAAGCAATGGACTGCAATCACAAAGTCAGTGGTTCAAATCCACCAGCCGTTCCTCGGAAATCCTTGAAACGGACTCTATGGCACTTAACAACATTGAGCCTCGAAGGCTGTTGTTGGTTTTGTTAGGTGCCATCAAGTTAGTTCTGATTCACTTGGGACTGTATTTGCTGCTTCTGCAGGGAGAGAGGCAATCCCTGTGACCTAGGGGACCGGGAGGCTAATTTGGATGGTTTCCAAGGGTCCTGATGAAGGAACTGCTGCTCCTGATCTAGACAGCTTCTGATCCCCAGAGCTTTCAGCTCAAAGAAGAAACAGACTCTGTGTCATATTTCACAGTGTCTTTTGTTCTTTTAGATCACTTAATCCTTAAAAAGGATCTAGGAATGATTGTCCCACCATACCAATAAGAACATCCAGGCCCTGAAAGGAAAAGTGGAGTGGGCAAGGTAACCAGCTGGTAACTGGTGGACCCGCCCTGCATTGCCAGTCTCCTGAATCTGGGTGCAGCTGAATGAAGGACAGATATGGTTCCATGATTCATCAAGGGATCCAAACTCAGGGGCTTTATCTGTGTGGGAGGTGGGGGGTAGTAACATACATAACAGGGACCTACAAGTTGGCCTAGCCTCCTGGAATCAGGGAGCCCCCTGAGCCATCCCTGATGAATGTGGCTGAAGGAGAGGTCGCAGTCTGCAGGTTCATCCCTTCCTCACCTTGCCAAGAAACTTCAACTGGAGAAGAGTCCACCTGCTGGGGTCCTGGACCCTGCCAGTTACTCTGAGCAGTGGAGGCCTTTGTCTGTCTTAACTGCAAACACCCTGGGGTCCTCCTCTTTCCTCTCTCCTGACAAGGCATGGAGCCAGACACTTATCTCCTTTTTGTTTTGGTCTTAATGATGTCCTCCCTGTTCCCTGGTGTCTGAAGGGATGGTGGGTGGGGGAGCATGGACCCTGGAGACTGTGAGAGGAGGATTGGCCTGAGTTATTTTTAGGCTCCATATGGCCTTCAGCTCAGGTAGCAGAGTCTGCTGTGTACACATCTCAGGAAACTCCGGTTTCTGAGAGCTCAGGCTGGACTTGTAGGCAATCTGTCGCCTGCAAGGTGACAGCAAGCAAGATCCATCCCCTATCGGTGACTAAAAATAGAGCTCTCCAAAGAGGGAAATGCTCTCTGTAATCTAACCAAACCTTACTCTTATTCTTGGTCCACATCCTAGATTATATCCTGAGGATACATCTAGAGGGAGAGGCACTGGACTGAAGGACCAGGAGCCTTGAGATATACTACTCAGCTGCTCCCCCAAACAGCAGGGAGGCAACTGTGTTGTTGACTGTGCAGCCTGCTTGTTTCCATGTATCCTGGAACTGTTCCTCCCCATTGGCTCCTTCTCAGGCGCTGTCTCAGTGGGGGAGGGGTAACCCAGGTCTGGGTCAATGAGAACACAGTGTCTCACCTTCCAGTTAGGCAGGGGACACAGACTATCCAATTAGAGCGAACCACTGGCTTTGTTTCAAGATGACCACAAAAGGATCTTCTCTTTGACTTTTTTTCTTAAATTAAAAATATATCATTATTGAAGGAGAGCGACTGTGTGCTGAAGACCTGGGGGTACACGGGAAGGATTGCATGGAGGGGACTGTAACCATGGCAGTGAAAAGATATATGATAGAATGAATGTAAAACTAATGTTCTCCCATGTAAACTATCACATAATTCACAATAAAACATTTAAAAAATATATGTATATCATTATTAAAGAAGAGTGCATAACTACCTGTAATTTAAGTAACAATACTAAATGAACAATTGTATGCTACTATCAAAGTTAAGGAGTCCTGGTGTGGCGCTGTGGGTTAATGTGCCAGACTGCAAAGCCGTTTGAAGTGCAAGCTTGGCAGTTCAAGCTTACCAGCTGCTCCTCAGAAATCCTACACAAGTTCATTATGGGTTGGAATTGACTCAATGGCATTTAACAACAACATTCAAGTTAAGAAAAAGAGCATTAGCAGTACCTTAAAATTCATTATGCACCTTCCCCAACCAGTTCCACTCCATCCTTCTAATTCTCACCCCAGTTAATGACCATCTGACTTTTGGGCTAATCATTTCCTTGTTTTTCTTTATAGCTCAACCTGCATAGTAGCAATCCCCAAATAACATGGTACCTGGGTTTGAAAACAAGGGCAAGATCCCACCAGCTGTGTGAGGAGAAACCTGGCCCCAGTTGGTGGAGGTTCCAGGAGTAGTCACCTCTACTTTTCTGGGGGGGCGGGTGACAAGGTCCTTCTAACAAAGTTATGGGCAGTTTACTTGTAACTCTTGGGAAACACAGGGTTCAGCAGAGGTGAATACTTAGCAGGGCTCAGGTATGGACCAGGAACTTGACAAGCAACAGAATATGAGAATATGGTCAGAGGGAGTGGGATGCTGTGCATATTTTGCTTCTAAGATCACCATAGTCTAACACTAGCTCTCAGAGAGACAGTTGAAAACTTCTGTGAGGGATAGTCATGTCTTCAGAATAGCATGGAGAAAGAGACCTTCATCAGCACCTGATCAAGACAAGCCAAGTGCAGAAGGGAATCTGGGCCTAGATCTCCTGTGTTTCCCATACTCAGGTGCAAAATAGAGACTGATGGAAGTGGCTCTCTTGAGTCACAATATTCCAATATGGCTCAGTTGGTCTCCACATTTGGTGCAGAGTTATCACCTTTCACCATCTCCATAAGAGTCCCTTCTTATTATTTGTGTGTTGGGTCTCCAATTTCCTGTACCTTAAATTTCCACCCCCTAGGTTTATCTTGGTGAGTGCATTCTTCAGGAGTTTCTTGAAAAGTGGCATATTCACTGAGATCTTACATACTTGATAGTACTTGTATACTTTGAGAGTAAGACTAATAGTTTATTAGTTGCTGTTAAAGGGCCGTTGAGTCAATTCCAAGGCATAACAACTATGTATAGGGTTTCCAAGGAGCGACTCATGGGTTTGAACTGCTGATCTCGTGGCTCAAACTGACACTGCAATCCAGCACATTAACCCATAGTGCCACACCAGTACTCCTATATTTAGCAGAGTACAGAATTCTCTATTAGAAATCATTTTTTCTTCATAATTTTGGAGGCATTGTTCATTGCTGTCTTGCTTCTCTCTGGACTTTGTCTTCAGTAGGTTGACCAACCATCCTAGTGACCAATCATAGGTTTATCACTGAAAATCCTGTGTCAGGAAACAAGAAATCCTAGTTTCAGGAAAACCAGGATGGTTGGTCACCAAGTCCCCAGTGTTCTGAAATTTAGTAATGATATACCTTGATGTGGACCTTTTTATATCCCTGCACACTTTCAGCCTCCTAAGCTAGAAAATCATGCCCTTCAGTGCTGTGGTTATTGTTGTTGTTGTTAGGTGCCGTGACGATGGCTCCAACTCTTAGAGGCTCTATGCACAACAGAACAAAACACTGCCCAGTCTGGTGTCATCTTCACAATTGTTATGTTTGAGCACATTGTTGCAGTCACTGTATCACTCCATCTCCTTAGGGGTCTCCCTCTTTTTCGCTGACTCTCTACTTTACCAAGTATGATGTCTACTTTACCCTCTAGGGACTGATCCCTTCTGTTAATATATGCACGGTATGAAGTCCTGCCATCCTCAATTTTAAGGGGTATTCTGGCTGTACATCTCCCAAGGCAGATTTGTTGGTTCTTTTTGCAGTCCATGGTACTTTCAATATTCTTCTCTAACACCATAATTCAAATGCAAATAATTCTTCTACAGTCTTCCTTATTCGTGTCCAGTTTTCACATGCATATGAAGTAGTCTGAAATACCATGGTTTGGATCAGTCACTCTTTAGTCCTCAAACTGACATCTTTGCTCTACATAAAAGAAGAGGTCTTTTGTAGCAGATTTGCTTAAAGCAATGCCATTTGATTTCTTAACTGCTGCTTCCATGATTTTGATCCAAGTAAAATGAAATCATTGGCAATTTCAGTATTTTCTCCATTTACCATGATGTTCGTTATCTATTGGTTCAGTTGTGAGAATTTTTGTTTTCTTTACATTGAATTGCAATTCATATCAAATTCCTTGATCTTCATCAATAAGTGCTTCAAGTCCTCTTTGATTTCAGTAAGCAAGATGTGTTATCTGCATATTTGTTGTTGTTGTTTAGTGCTGTCGAGTTGGTTCCTATTCATAACGACCCTGTATAGCACTTCCTAGGAGTGGCTGGTGAGTTCAAACTGCCAACCTTGTGGTTCAAACTGACCTCACAGTCAAGTGCTTTATCCCACAGTGCCATACCAGGTTGTTAATGAGCCTTCCTCCAATCCTGATACGGTGTTCTTCTTCATATAGTTGTTTTTCAGATTATTTAGTTAGCGTACAGTTTGAATGAGTAAACAGGACATAACTCTGGACACACCTTTTCTGACTTAAAACCAAGCTATATCCTCTTGTCCTGTTCAAATGTTTGCCTCTTTTTCTATGTATAGGTTTCAAAGGAGCAAATAAAGTGCTCTGTAATACCCATTAGTTTCAACATTATCCAAAGTTCCTTATGTTTTAAACAGTTGAATGCCTTTGCACAGTCAATAAAACATAGGTAAACATCTTTCTGGAATTCTCTTCTTTCAGCCAAGATCCATCTGACAACAGCAATGGTGTCCCTAGTTACACCTCATCTCCTGAATCTGACTTGAATTTCTGCAGCTACCTATAAATGTACTGCTGCAATCATTTTTGACTAATCTTCAGCAAGATTTTACTTTCATGTGACTTTAATGATATTGTTAGATAATTTCCACATTTCATTTGGGTCAGCTTTCTTTGGAACAGCCACAAATACGAATTTCTTCGAATCAGTTGGCCAGGTAGATGTTTTACAAATTTCTTTGCATAGACTAGTGAGCACCTCCAGTGCTGCATCAATTTGTTGAAAAATTAGTATTCCATAAATTTCTGGAGCCATGTTTTTTGTCAATGCCTCCAGTGTAGCTTAGATTTCTACCTATAATACCATTGGTTCTTGATCATATAACTCCTAATGAAATGGTAGAACATATATTTTTTTTTAGTACAGTGCCTATGTTTTCCTCCCATTTTCTTTTGATGTTTTCTATATCATTCAGTATTTTGCCCATTGTTGTTATTGTTAGATGCTGTTGACTCTGTTCAAATTCATACTGACCCTATGCACAAAACACTGCCTGGTCAGTGTCTTTCTCACAATTGTTGTTATCTTTGAGCACATTGCACAGAACAAAACACTGCCTGGTCCTGTGTCTTTCTCACAATTGTTGTTATCTTTGAGCACATTGCTGCTAAGACTCTGCCAATCCATCCCATTGGGGAATCTTCTTTTTCACAGATCCTCCATTTACCAAGCATAACTGGTCCCTCTGGATAACATGTCTGAAGTATGAGAGATGAAGTCTGGCCATCCTGGTTTCTAAGGAGCATTCTAGCTGTACTTCTTCCAACACAGATTTGTTTGTTTTTCTGGCATTCCATGGTACTTTCAATATTCTCCTCCAACACCATAACTCAAATGCTTCAATTCTTCTACAGTCTTCCTTATTCATTGTCTAACTTCCACATGCATATGAGGCTATTAAAAATACATTGGCTTGAGCCAGGATTACCTTAGTCCTTAAATAGGTATCTCTGCTCTTTAACATTTTAAAGAGATCCTGTACAACAGATTTGCCTAGTGCAATAGTCGTTTGATTTCTTGACTGCTGCTTCCATGAGTGTTGATAAGGTATCTAAACTAAATAAAGTATTTGACAACTACAATTCATTCTCCATTTATCACGATATTTTTATTGGTCCAGGTATGAGGAGTTTTAAATTTACATTTAGATACAACCCATACTGAAGGCTGTATCTTTTATCTTAATCAGTATTTTAAGTCCACTTTACTTTCAACAAGCAAGATTGTATCATCTGCATATCACAGGCTGTTAAAGAGTCTTTATCCAATCCTGATGCCAAAGTCTTGTTCATATAATTTAGCTTCTCAATTATTTGTTTAGCACATAG
>NW_006408968.1:99272-101726 GCF_000296735.1 Chrysochloris asiatica
TTCCTGGCATAGTAAAGCATATGATTGTCTGATTCAGAATGACCAATAGCAGGCCATTTCAGCCAGCTAATGCCTAGAATATCAATCTTTATGTGTTCCATTTCATTTTTGAAAATTTCTGGTTTTCCTAAATTCATACTTCATATATTCCATGCTCCAATTATTAATGGATGCTTGCAGCTGTTTCTCCCCATTTTGAGTTGTGCACCATCAGCAAAGAAGGTTCCAAAAGCTTTACTCCACTCGCATCATCATGGTCAAGTCTATTTTTAGGATGCAGCTCCCCTGCAGTCATAATCTGAGTGCTTTCCAACATAAGGGGGTCATCTTCTGGCACTGTGTCTGACAATGCTTAGTGCTATTATTCAAAATGTTTTCTTATATCTGCATATATTGGCACTATATCTGACATTGTTCCATTGTCATACATAAGGTTTTCCATGACTGAAAATTCAAAGGTAGTCTGCCTCTCCTTCTTGCTAGCCTGTCTCAGCCTTAAAATTCTGCTGAAATTAGTCCACAGTTGGTGACCCTGTTGATATTTAAAATACTGCTTGCTTAGCTTCCAGCATCACAGCAATACACAAGCCATATTCTTAAAAAATAAAACTTTTTACTGCAATTTTATTGAAAGTGTATAGAGCAAATTTGTTTTCCACCCAACAGTTCATATACATTTTTATTTGTAACATTGACTGCAATCCCAACAATGTAACTGCACTTTTTCTACTTCCTCTGTGATTTACCACCTCCATTTGTCCTTCTTTCCTATCTTTCCTGCCTTCTGAGCTTTATACCTGGGCAAATTCTGTCTTTTGGATATGATTCATATGGTAGATTGGTCTAAGGAGTGCATACCTCCCTGGTGTTGGTCACTGTATAGTCCTATCATATTACTGAAAGTTGAGCCACAGGGGTGAGTTCAGTTCCAGCCCTGAAAGGTGTCTATGCGCCATAGTCTCGATGGTTCCACCAGTCTCTATCAGATCAGTAAATCTGGTCTTCTTATAATTCTGGATTCTGCTTCACATTTTTATCCTACTCTACCCAGGCCCTCCTGTGTTTATCTCTTTTACAGTGATGAGCAGAGATAGCTGGGTCCCATCTATTTCTTCTAGTCTCAGGGTGGTAGAGACTGGTCTTTTCCATTAGTCCTCTGGACTAATGTTTCCCTGAGTCCTTAATTTTATTCACTCTTCTTTCTGCTGGATGGGAAGAGACCAATAGTTGTATCATAAATGGCTTCTCATGAGCTTTTGAAGGTTCCAGTTGCTACTCACCAAACAAAGTAGTATGTAGAACATTGACTTTGTGGACTATGTTCTAGCAACTGACCTTAGTGTTCCCTAAGACTATATCCTGAGCCCCTAGACACAGTGACTCATTCCCTCAAGGTGTTTGGTTATAGCTAAGAAGTGTTTTGAACTTTGCCCTCTGTATGCTCTATTGTATTCATGGGCATTGTGATGAGTGAAATGAGTCAATCAGAAAAGGAGAACTATTGGTTGAGATCACTACTGTAAAAAAGTAAAAAAAAAAAAAAGTTTACACACAGAAAGAAAGATTTTTTTTAAGGTTATCAGGGAAGGGGGCAGAAGACTGAATAAATCACTAACTAGAGGTTGTTGTTATTGTTAAGTGGTTCCTATAAAAGGTTTCCAAAGAGTGACTGATGGGATTGTGGTTAGCAGCCCAGTGATTATTCTATAGCACTATATCAGAACGACACAGAAGGATTAGAAGACTGATACAGAAATACTCACAAAGTAGAGAACTAAGATATATATATGGATTGGGTATGTAATAGTGTTCACCTTTGTTGCCTTTAATTCTTGTGTTCTTCCCAATGTCTTACTTTACCTTGATCATTTTGTGGTGATCTTCCCCTTATTGTATATTGTGTTAACCTTCCCTCAAGATATTATGTATCATGGTGCTGTAGGATAAGCACGGGCCTGCTTACACAAGGTTGGTGGTTTAAACCCACCAGTTGCTCCCTGGAAACCCTATACAGTCCAGCTATGAGTTGGAACTGACTCGACGGCACTTAACAACAATAACAACAACACCTTCTAGCTGGAGGTCTGGTGTGACACTATAGGATAAGCACAGGACTGCTAACAACAATATCAGCAATTCAAACCCACCAGCCCCACCTCGGAAATCCTATACAGGGTCACTATGAGTCAGAACTGACTCAACAGCACTTAACAACAACAAACCTTCTATTGTTTATTTTTATTGAAATGTTTTCAATTTCTGAGGTCTTTTAATGGTCTTCTGAATGCTTCTTTTTTAGGTATATAACATTCTGTACTTTTTTCATAGATGTAATATCTTCTCTTGTTTCTCTGAAAACACTGTTGTTGTCAGGTGCCATCGAGTCAGAACCAACTCATAGCGACCCCATGCACAACAGAACGAAACAATGTCCGATCCTGGGCAAACCTCACT
>NW_006408968.1:102101-126177 GCF_000296735.1 Chrysochloris asiatica
GATCTTCCTTATTCACTGTCCAGCTTTCGCATCCATATGAAGTTATTGAAAATATCATGGCTTGGGTCAGGCACACCTTAGTCCTCAAGCTGACATCTCTGCTCTTCAACACTTTAGAAAGTTCCTGTGCATTAGATTTGCCCAATGCAATACGTCGTCTGATCTCTTGACTGCTGCTTCCCCGAGTGTTGATAGTTCATCCAAGAAGAATGAAGTCCTTGACAAGTTCAATCTCTTCTCCATTGATAAGAATGTTGTTTATTGGTCCAGTGGTGAGGATTTTTGTTTTCCTGACATTGAGATGCACCATACTGAAGGCTGTGCTCTTTGATCTTCATCAGTAAATGTTTCAAGTCCTTTTCACTTTCAGCAAGCAAGGTTGCTGAAAACATTATTAGTATATTTTATTTGAAATTCTTCTTCCTATATTACTTTTGTTTACATGTTTCCTTTTTCTCCAGTTTTCTTGGTTTCTAACTGCCATGTCTGAGGAAATCACTGTTCGGAGATGAGGGTGAACAGTGAATCAGGAAGACTGTAGAAGAATTCATGCAATTCAGTTACGTTGTTGGAGGAGAGTATTAAAAGTACCATGGACTACCAAAAGAACAAACCAATCTGTGTTGGGAGAACCCTGATACTGGGTTTTGGGAAAGGAGCTTTAGGTCCAACTCCTAATCATTGCTACCCCTCTTAATTAGCTGGGTTCTCAGCTTTTACTACTCAGGCTGAAGGTTTGGCTCTATTGTTGATTATCACCTATCTGCTTGCAAGGTTCCTAAAATTTCTTGCTGTTTCTGCTATTCTGGTTGTTCTCCCCATCCCTGTGACTTAAAAAAAAAATGTTTTTAAACAAAGGTCTTATTACTGTATTTTAGTGGGTTTCAGGAGGGAGAAAGTGCTCATCCTGGCTTCTTGATGTTTCCTTTCCAGTGGGACTTGAGGTTGGCAGATGAAGGTTGGAGATGGGTACCTCCTAGTTGGGAGAACACTCCTCCCATCTCCCAGGGCAAGCCAGCTGAGGAGGAGCATGAGGCCACACCTGGAGCACATCTTTTGAGTCTGAATCCAGCTGCACCTGAAGTTAGCCCTGCTACTGGTCTCTATTTATATATAAAAAAAGTGGAGTCCCTTTTTTCATTTGACCGTTTAAGCTGGGTCTCTGTCACTTAAAGTGGAAAGAATTCTGATACTGAAAAATTGTCCCAGGTGGCACTCCTGCTTTCAGGAGTCACAAATATTCAACTTGGCCATAGATGCTTCAGAGGATACATGGCTTCATTTACCCCATGGAATACAGACAAGGGTGCGCCAGTAGAACAATCTCTTGGGATGCTACCTCTTTGTGAACTCAAAGATATTCCCCCCAAACCTCTTTTCTTCCTGGTGGCTCACCCCAGAACTCTCCTGCAAGTAGCCATTTTCTATTGGTTTCCCTAGCCTACTATTGTAAAATATATACTTGAGTGGGATAGAAAGAAATGTCAGGAGACATGATTATAGAAAGCTTATAAGCCCATCTTCACCTTATAACTGATTGGAATACCTAAAAGGGGTACTACAACTTGCCCAGTGAAATAGGTTTCTTGTGAAACTTTTGTAGTGTATAGGACCTTAGGTGGAATTCTGAGCCCCATCCAGAAACTTTTGAGGTGGGGCATTCCCACTAGAAAGGACAACCAGACCAGCCTGAAACCAGCCTGAGTAACAGAAGATACATCTTCAAAGAATGATCAGCAGGAAAAATCCAAAACAAAAATGGCAGTATGATTGGCTACTACAAGAATAAACAAGTTGTTTACTGGGGGGCCATCAAGGCAACCAATCAAGTCCCTTCAGGACAAACCCCTCCAAGACTGAAACTCAAAGGGAACACATGAGCAGGCATGTAAGCTTGCTGGCAACCACATTGGTCTACTGGTGAGTGGAAGAGGGGGAAAGGAAGCAATGAAGAAATGGGCTGAGTTCAACCATATTCCATAGACTCCCATTGACCTGGATATGAGAGAGAGAAGAGGAAGGGCTGCTTGGTCTGAAGTGTGGTAGGAGCTGGGTACTCTTGAGCCCATGGAAAAGGACATAGCCACAGAGAGCTAGAGCTGAGAGTGAAGTATCCAGCTGATACAAAGTGAAGGGAGATGCACAGGAACACCCAAACTTGCAGATAGTACCCATTTGACCTAACCTCAATGGCTTGATAATCAGAATTCGACTAGAGGAAGATTAAAGAAAAACAATTTTGATAAAGGAAATGAGTGTAAATTGCTACAGTTTGATTAACTTGCCCTCTACTTATGGATGTTGTTGTTGTTGTTGTTAAGTGCCTTCGAGTCGGTCCTGACCCATAGCGACCCTGTACAGGGTTTCCGAGGGTGTAAATCCTTACAGGAGTAGAAAGCCTCATCTTTCTCCCGCGGAGCGGCTGGTAGTTTCGAACCACTGACCTTAAGATTCGCAGCCCGATTCGTAACCACTACGCTACCAGAGCTCCTTATGGATGTAGTAGCTCAAAATACCAACTGAGAGGGAAAGAGTCTTCACATCAAATATCAGTCTTATCCCCTTTGTACACACGGTAGTTAGGGACAGGCAAGTTAGGCATTGGCTACCTAAAATGAGGGGGCAATAAAGACATGAAGTGCTTGGCTTACATGTTTTCAAGAGGGAGTTTAGTTTAAGAGTGTGTGGGGGAAGGTAGAGTCCCCACTGAGTAGTTTTCATCTTGTCTAGATGGGTCTGGTAAAAAAGAGATGGGGATACGTTTCTTATGATTTAAGATTCAATAGTGAGCAATTGTTATCTTGACCAACTGCGACTGTCACAACTGTAAAGGTAGAAGTTTTGTAACAAAAACAGGAGGGTAGTTAATTTTGCAACACAGAAACAGAGGACCCTAGGACCATCAAGAGAGAAGAACACAAGCAGAATGTGGGACCCTATCCAGAGAAGCAGGACACCAGAGATGGAGGCAGAGATGAGGACATGGAGAGAGAGAGCAGCTGAGGATTCTGGACTCATGGAAAGAAAGAGACTGGATGCTGGCAGCCAGGAGGCAAGCTTGCAGAATGTGCCCTTTGGTTATTTCGATTATTATATATTCCTGAATGTTTCTGTGTACATCACCCCCCCCCCCAAAAAAAAAAAAAAAAAAAACAGGAATGGAAGCAAATACTGTTGAATGATGATGCATGGAGAATATTGCAATCATTGCAATGAAACGATGATGTAAAGCCAATGTTCTCCCATGTAAACCATTACTCATTTTACAATAAAAGCTTAAAAAAAAAAAAAAAAAAAAAAGATACCATTCTCCCATATCTGGTCAGTGTCTGGAGCAACTTACGAGCGGTGAGGACTAGGATCCAATCAAGGCACCCACTTGTCTTCCACTTGGGTTCTAGAGCAACCAGGCTGGGCACCCCTGCTTGCCAGGTACCTGGACAGGTCATCAGCAAGAATGGACTCCACACTGGGAAGGGTATCTCGGTGTTGCTGACACACACTAGGCATCATCACCTGAAGTCACTCTACCTGGCTCCCTGCAGCAGAGTCTTCTGGGAAAAAACTCCCAAGCTGCCCACACCCATATTTCTTTTTTGTCATAATACAATCCCAGCATTTATGCTCAGGGAATCTACCTGCAAATGCCTATTAGCTCTGCTTCTAGGGAGAAAAATCCAGCTCCCATTTCAAAGAAACCAACTTAATCAAGTAGTATGTCTGTCATCAGTGATGCAGTATTAAGGAAGCTTTTAAAATGCCTTTAAATCTAAAAACTACAAAGCAAACCCTCTGGATACTAACCATTGTGAAAAAGAGTAGGAGAGTATTTTTCTATTCATGGTCTCATATCAGCAATAATGTATGCAGCTTACCAGCCCGTTTATAAAAGCCAGGCAGATCCCTAGTGTTGACTCATAAATGTACCCTAAAAATGCTTTAAGGCATTTTCCTAGATAGGCTGATATTTATATACATATAAATAGCAGCTGTCCTTATCACACAATGCAGCAGCATTAGGGAGATGTGTCAGAAGACAGAGGATAGAACACCAAGGAAGGGGCATATTTTATAATTTCATCAATTTATCATCATGATTAAGTTGGCATATGTCCTGCCTGGACACTCAAGGAATGTGGGGAAAGTATAATACCACTTAGAATATTTACCAGTTTCCCTCCAATATTTCCCTTTCTTCATTCCTCTTCCCAACTCACATAGTCAGCCAGTCTGTGCTCAGAGCATCATGGAAAAAGTATGGCTCCCCCACAGTCTTAGCTTAGGAAAATGTTTTCCAGACTTGGGAAAGAGGAAAGAATTGACAAGGTGCCCCTGAGAACTCAGGGATTGAGGGTCAGTGAGAAAAGGCCCCCTCTCTGCTTTGCTCCAGGACACAACTCTGGGGAAGTGAAAACCTGACCAGAGAGGTGAGTTGGAGCCACAGGCAGAGAAACTCAAGCCCATTTCCAAGGGAAGTGGCAAGATATAGCTGTCGGAAGGTTCTGCATCCATGTTAAGGGCTGACTTATGGACCCTCAAAATCAAAGTCCTAACCCTCAGTACCTGTAAATGTGAGCATGGTTTGGAAAAAGGATTTTTGAAGATGTTATCAGTTAAGCTTAAGGTCATACTGAAGGAGGATGACTCCTAACCCAATGTGAGTTGTTGTTAAGTGCTGTTGAGTCGATTCCACTCTTATAGATCCTGTACAGGGTTTCTGAGGAGCAGTTGGTGGGTTTGAACCTCTGATCTTATAGTTAGCAGTCCAGTGCTTATCCTACAAGGCCACACCAGGAAAAGTGATAGAGATTAATGATCAGTTTCAGAAAAAACTTATCTCCCTTTTGCCTTTTGGGTTAAATCAATTAATATTTGTACAAGTACAGTGTATCACCTACAGCTGGAAGTTTCCTCTACTAGTAGAATGGGGGTCAAATCTATATTGTGTTACTCTGTATTTGCCTTCTTAGAGCCAACAGGAAGGTAGCCATATGACTACTGAGGCAGAAATTCAAGTAATATACCTGCAAACCAAGGAACACCTAGAATTTCTAGGAACCACCAGAAACTAGACAGATTAAAAAAAATAATAATAATAGGATCTCCCCCTAGAAACTTCAGATAGTGCATGTATGAGGTTTGGAATCACCTTATGGGGCCTTTGTTCTTGGTTTTTTTGAAAAACAACTTAGGGGATTTCCTAAGTAATTGACTATTCTCCCCCAAACCCAAAGATTTGTTATTTTTTGCTGGTCTGGCTAGGAATCCCACCTATTAATTTATGAGAAGCAAGTGGACTGGCTAATAAAAACCTTAGAACACAGAGGTCTGGGGCTTCCTGGTTGATGAGAGTGGACAGGTATCAAACATCCTTTGGGACATGTAAGAACCACACTGAAAACCCTCCCAGACCTGGGTGGGAGCTGTGTCAGTTGAAAGGCTGCACCAGCTGAGAGGTGGCAGCTTGTTGAGTTGAGGAATGAAAGCAGGATGGCCAGAGAGGCAGCACTGGTCAGGAGAAGCGGTACTGGCCAAGAAAGGCCAGCTGAGAAGCAGCAATGGTGGTGGCCAAGAGTGGCACTGTGGAGAAACATCATGGAGGATTTCCTTGTTGAAGAGCTGCTGCTGTCCTGACAGCTGGTCTAGTGAGGAGCTTTTCTGCTCTAAGAGTTGGCTGACAGCTGTTCTGTCCAAGAACTATCCTGATTACTGTAGGGAGGGACCCATTCAGACATTGTCTATATACCTCTTTCTGACACTAAACTTGAGTGGTAACCTATCACTTCTGATTGTATCTTTTTATCCTACTAGAAGCCTTGGTAACTCAGTGGTTAAAGTGTTCGGCTGCTAACCAAAAGGTCAGTAAGAACTCATGAGCTGCTCTGTGGGAGAAAGATGTGGCAGTCTGCTTCCTCACCCTGCCTGCCTCTTCAGAATCTCAACTCAAGGCAATATAGAGAAAAACACTGCCATGGTGCTTCAGGCATGGGGAGCTCAGATTGAGCCTTCCATGTCATAAGCCTTCTAAGATTTACAGCCTCGGAAACCCTATAGGGTGCCTATGAATCAGAATTGATTATATGGAAATGGGTTAGGTTTTGTGTTGGTTTAGGTACCTTAATAAATCCTATAACCATAAGTTTAGGCTGTAAGCTCACTGAGTCATTTCATATCAAATTCAGCAGAGAAAAGCAGTGTTGTGGAGGAGCAGCTGGTATCAAAGATAATGGAGAAGTTGGAAAGTGGAGATATACTTGACCTCTACCTCATCTGAACTAACTTTATGTTGATTCTTATTCATAAAATTATCCAGTTAGCATGGCCTTGCCAATATCTTGATTTTGGTTCTAGTGTTAAGAAAAGGAGCTCTGTAGTGGTTACGAGTTGGGCTGCTAACCTCAAGGTCAGCCGTTAGAAAATACCAGCCTCGGAAACCTGTACAGGGTTGCTGTGAGTTGGAACTGATTCCACAGCACGTAACCACCACCAGTCTCCAGAACAAGACGACTAAATTCCTGCTGCTTTGTTATGGCAGCCCTAGGAAACTAATACAACAGCTTCACAGAGGTCCAGCAAGGGCAGCTTGGTGGGAGTCAACCCAACGAACTGTTGGGTTCAATGTCACCAAAAGGCCAAGAATGTGGCTTACCTTTGGGGACCAGTGCAAAAACCAGATGAGACTTAGAAGGCTAATGACATGAAGGCTCGATCTCAGCTCCCCATGCCTGACTACCATACAGTGTTGTTCTCCAGGCAGTGAGTGAGGAGGCAGGCAGGGTGAGGAACTGAAAGGAGGCCACAAGCAGGTATGAGATGTGTGAACTCGATACAATCTCAATCTTCTCTCTGCTTCTTGAATTCTTGCTCTTGCATCTGTACTTTTGTAGTTGCAGCTCTCTCAGGCAGGAGAATCCATCCCTCTTCACATGACCAGCTCCTGCTTGTTATCAGAGGTAAGTGGATACCATACCGTCTCTTCTGCAAGGCCTTCTCAGATCACATGTGTAGACATGCCTCCAGTGGACACTCACTATTACATCTCTGACTTATTTTCTTCACAGTTATTGGTTATTTAGAAGTGTGTTGATTAATTTCCAAGTGTTTGGGAACAGTTTGTTCTTTATTTGATTTCTAATGTAATTCATTATGGTGGGAATGACACTTCATATAATACAAAAATCATACTTTTATGATTTCAATTCCTTTACCTTTGTTAAAGTGAGCTTTATAACCCAAGATAAGATTTAACTTGGTGAATATTCCATGTGTACTTGAAAAGAATGTAATTCTGCTTTTGTTGAGTGTAATGCTATAAAAATATAATTAGTTAAGATTCTTCTATATCATTACTGATTTCTATCTATTAATTCTAATGATTAAAGAGAAGAGTGTTGAAGTCTCCAACTATTTTTGTGGGTTTGTTGCATATAGATATAGCAACTGAAATACCACAGCTTGGATCAGACACATCTTAGTTCTCAAAGTGACATCTTTGCTTTTTAACAGTCTAAAGAGGTCTTTTGTAGTAGATTTGCCCAGTGCAATGTGTCATTTGATTACAATACATGTACTTTCATAGTCTACTTAGAATGAATATTTTATCTCCTCAAACAGAATATAGAAAACATTTGATCATGTAGTAACTTATCTTTTCCCATTTAAAAGATTAACAGTCTTGAAAATCCTAACAGGGTCACTATGAGTCGGAACCAACTCAACAGCACTTAACAACAACAAAATGTTGCATACACATATGTTGAAAATCCTATCTGACTCTGGTAGTGGAGTGGTTACGAATCAGGCTGCGAGCTGCAAGGCCAGCAGTTCGAAACTACCAGCGTTTCCGCGGGAGAAAGATGAGGCGGTCTGCTCCCGAAAAGATTTACAGCCTCGGAAACCCTGTGTAGGGTCGCTATGAGTCGGAACCGACTCCACGGCACACAACAACAACAACATCTGACAATACTATCATCTTTGTTTTCAATTATCAAACATTTTTTAATTGAAGGGAAGTAGACTATAGAGCTATTTATCATTTCTGTTGCTCTTCCTTCGCTCCAAATATTATAAATTTCCTTATGGTATCATTTCCCATCTAACAAAAGAACTTCTTTTAACAATGCTTTTAGGGCAGACTTGTTGGCAACAAATTCTCTTTGTTTTCATTAAGCTGAGTATGTTTTTATATCACTTTTATTCCTGAAGGATATTCTTAATGGATATAGAATTATGGGTGATTTTTTTTTTTTTCTTTTAGCATTTAAAAAGTGTTGGTCCACTTCCCTCTAGTTTCCATGATTTTTAATGAGACATTCACAGTAATTTGAGTCATTCTTCTGTTATAATTAAAGCATCACTTATCTCTTACTGATTTCAAGATGTTCCTTTTATCTTTGGCTTTCAGTAGTTTAATTATGATGTGTCTGAGCATAAATTTGTGTGTGTGTATTTTATCTGTATTGGATGAAGTACAGCCAGAATGCTCCTTAAAAGCAAGAATGGAAAGACTTTATCTCTCATACATCAGACATATCATCAGGAGGGACCAGTCCCTGGAGAAGTGCTTGGTAAAGTGGAGGTTCAGTGAAAAAGAGGAAGACCCTAGAAAGATGGGTTGGCACAGTGGCAGTAGTAATGGGCTCAAGGGTAACAATTGTGAGGATGGCATAAGATCAGGCAGTGTTTCATTCTGTTGTGCATAAGGTCAGGATGAGATTGAAACTGACTGAAAAGCACCTTACAACAACTACACCCTGTTTGGGATTAAACTTATTTTGAGGTTCTTGAATGTGTATGCCTGAATACATCAGGTATTTCTAATATTTGCATCAGTTTTGTATTGATATTTATTGACTTTTCTTCTCCCATGTGAATTGGGATTTTTCTGCCTTTTCATATGTAAAGCAATTGTGGCTGGTATCCTGGACATTTTGAATACCACTTTGTGGACTTCTGGGTCTTATTTAAATCCTATGGACAGTGCTGTTATTTTTAAATTAAGTAGGCAATTGAGCCTACTGTTGGGCTCACACCAAAAATTTTTACTAACCTTCTATGAGTTGTGGTTTCAATGTCAGTTCTTTTCAAAATCTTTGAATTGTTAAGCAAATTTGTCTAAAATGTGTGCCCTTCATGGGCCGATCTGAAGTCTGGGAGGTAGTTTATTTTTGACATCAGCTATCAGTCTGTGGCATGCTGTTTAGGGTCCGATTTACATTTGTGCAGCTCGGGGATAAGCTCAGGAGTTCATAAACAAATTTATGGGGCAGCTCTCCTGAGCTCCACCCTCCCTGCAATCTGTTATTTTTCTGGTTTCCTGAGGCTCTCTTTCTCAGTCCCCTATCTAGAAGCAGGACTTTATTTACTCTATTCTGCTGTGTACTTCCTATGACTAAGCCTGAATCCAGGGCCAGATGATGGGAGAACAGAGTGAGAAAGAAAAGCAACTAGCCCACCCAACTTCTTTTGGGTACCAGTTCCTCCTCTCTGAGAGGAAAATTTCCCTTGCAGGCCCCATGCAATGTTCCCATGACATTGCTTATGGGTTGGGGTACAAGCAAGCAGATGAAAGACAATGAATGAATGAATGAATGGATGGATGAATGAATGAATGGAGTTTCTCCACTCCTTCTGAATGTTAAGAGACCCTTTCTTGCTGCTTGAACTAGAACCAGATTGAGGACACTTCCAGGTTTCAGACTGCCCTGAGTTGATGCTGGGGGATTCAAGAGGACACAAAATGAGAAATTCACTGCCAATTCAGTGGTACTTCAAGTTCTGGTCTTTCTCCCAAATCTGCCTGCTACTATTTAGTTTTCAGAGTTCTCAAATAGTAGTTCCATGCATTCTGCCAGAATTTAAGCTACAGTCAGTGGGAGAGATAGAGTTAGGGCCTGTTTATGCAATCCAAAACCAGAACTCTGCTGATTACATTTTATTTTGTAATTTTATTCTTCAAAAAAAATTAAGGTTTGTTTCATTACATTAATGTTTATGGTCACCTTCTATTTATGGGAAATGATGCTAACTGAAAGGTTGGAAGAAAAGTCTGGTGATCTACTTCTGATCCTACAGAACCCAGTTCTACTCTAATCCACATGGGCTTGCCATGAGTTCGAATTGACCTGATGGCACCTGGCTCACTGCCTTCACTCTGTCCCACAGCTCGTGTCCTCCTGAGGCTCACAGTGGTGGGACTTTCGGGCATGTAGGAGGAGAAGCAGGGTCTCTGTCCTTGAAGATCCCACAGGCTGCTGAGGATACTGGGCAGTCAGTACCAGGTGCCTAATCACAGGCAAGATCACATCAGTCCTATGAAGACACTATTGTTGTCCTCAGTCTAGGGACAGCCAACAAGGAGTTGGAAGGAAGGTGATTTGGTCAAGGACAGGTGGTATGGCTAAGTCTTCAAGAAGGGAGGCTGAGATGGGAAAAATGACGATGGACCTCAGGTCTCAGGGGCAAGGTGGGGGAATACAAGGAAGGCCTTTCCCCAGGTGATAGGGACTGCTGGGAGTAGGGAGAGCCCAGTGGTGGGCTAAGGCACAAGCTCTGGTAGCTACAATGGTCCACCCTGGCATCTGGTCCCTCAGCTTCTTGGCCACCAGAATAGCCAATAGGGAACAGGAGGTTGTCCATGGGATCTAGGCACCCAGGCCATGTTCTGGATGGAAAAATGGCCAAACTGGTTTCTTCTTCACATTCAGCATTAATATGAATGTGGCAGAAGTAAAAAGTACAAGCTGGCTCAGACTGTCCACAGTTTCCACCGCCTCAAAAGGATGTGCTGTCTTGCAGCAGAGCATGTTCCTGGACGTAGGTGACTGCCGCCAGTCCACTTGCAGACCAAGTGACTGTGAGGATGTCATGCCGCTCCACATTCCCCAAACATTACACATGTCTTTGACATAGCCACAAAAGGGACAGACAGACAGACCCAGGGCTGCTTCCTTATGCTCTATCAGCAGAGACAGTGAACAAGTAGATAGTGAACAAGGAATGGTGCCTTAGCGGGCTCCAGATCTCACGGTGGCAGATGGGATGGGAGCTGTGGATCCAGTACCTGGGGAAGGGGGCAGAGAACACATTCACTCCCAGGACTAGAAGGGAAGCAGGCAGGGGGCACTGTGAGCAGAGGATCTATGGCAAGCTCCCAGTCAGGTAAGTCCACTCAGGTTGGTAATCACAAATTCAGGAGAGCTCACAGGCCTGAAGCAAGGTGGAGGGCTAGACTCATCCAAGGAGGGTGGGCTGTGGAGTGGACTGAGAAGACTGCAAGGAGTGCCCATGGAACCTCTTGCCTGGGAGGGAGGGAAGTGAGAACCCTAGGGAGGTGACGATACATTTTGGACACAGCTATCAAGGAAGAAAGGTCCCCTGAGCAGCAGGGGTTAGAGGGAGAACTGACAGGGCTGGTAGTCTGGGAGAAGGGGATGGGTGGTAGGTGGATGTGAGCATTGAGGGTGTGCAAAATCATCAGGGTGCCTTCCTGAGCCTCAGTTTCCCCCATGCACACTGGGAATACTAAATCCATGTAAACATGGAGAGGCTGTGAGTGCACGTCCCAACACAGCTCTGGGATCTGAGTGGCCAGCTCTGTCACTGGTTGCATCACATGAGCTGAGCTCACCTTCCCCAACCCAGCTCCCTCCTGTGGTCCATGAAGACCCACCTGATCATGCTCCATTCCTACCTGTCTGACTTTGTCCCTTAACTCTCCCCTTCTCTCCACATGGCCTCCAGTGATTGCTCTTCTTCATTGGTCCTTCCCAAGCCTTGGCCTGGCACCTCGTCCTCCTCCATCAGAGATGCACCTCTACCTCTATGGCTCTGCCCTCAATCACTCTACACCTACCCTCATTCCTCTTGACATTGATCCCAGTCAAAAGTTATTTATTTGCTTGTTTGTCACGTGTCTTCATCATGGGGTAGGTTGGGGAGCAGCTATGGCTGTACCTTCAGCACATAAAATGGAGGCAGCACATAGTAGGTGCTCAAGAAATACTTGCTGTGTGAATGCCTGAGTGACAGTGAATGAATGCATGGAAGGCAGTTGCTGGGAGATGAGTGGATACAGCAGCATGCGGTGGAGGAGGCTGGGTGGCAGAGAGGGGGCAGAATGTGCTCATCTGGGCCTGGCGTGTAGTCAGGGTGACAGTGGGGACCCGCTGCTTCTGAGGAGCTGGCCAGCTGGGTGGCAGCTGCAGGGGGTGGGGCATGGCCTGTGTCCTGAGGGGGAACAAGGGTCTATTTACCACAGAGAATGAATATCAGGCTCTGTGTGGAAAACACATTTGCCACAGGGGCATGTGAAGCCAAAGATTTGGGGGAAGAAAGTTCTAACTGTTCCTGGGCTGAGATGCTTTTTTAAAACTCTCACTTAGATTAAATGGTCCAATTTGTCTGCTCTTGCCTGCTTTGGTGGGGTCACAGTAAGTGCCCTGGCGAGGCCAACCACCTCTCTTTCAACTCCTCAGTTTTCACAGGTTCCTCTCCTATCAAACCTTCCCTTGGCTATGGGGTCCCAGGATGGAGCTAGGGCTTTCCCACACCCTCATCATCCCACCTGTACCACGACCCCTAGCTGGCTGTCTATACTTGCTGACTCTGACCCTTTTGCATGCTGCAGCCAAAACAAGGTATACCCCAGTCACAGCAGGTTTTGCCCCTTTGTCTGGCTTCCATTGTCCTCAGGGCCAAGTCTGGGACATTGGGACCTCTGTAGGATCTGTCCCTATTCTGGGCTCTGTTCCCTGAATTCCTGAAAGGCTGCCAACTCCGTGTGTCCCTGCACAGTGGCCACCTCTGTGCTTTCCTAGCCTCTCATCTCAGCATCACCACACTGTTGGGGGGCTGAGTCTACAGAGCTCTATAATCTGTGGTCTACCTCTTGTAGATGGAGTCAGCAGCACCCCTCAGTGGCCTTCTGTCTAACCAGAGCCTGCAGGCTGCCCTTGAGTTCCAGAGCCTGAACCTCAAGATGTTGTTGTTGTTAGGTGCCATCGAGTCAGTACTAACCCAAAGTGACCTTATTCACAGCAGAACAAAACACTGCCCGATCCTGGGCCATCCTCACTACTGTTGCCACGCTTGAGTACACTGATGCTGCTACTTGGCCAATCCATCTCGTTGGGGGTCTTCCTCTTTTCCTCTGACCCTCTACCTTACCAAACATGATATCATTCTCCAGCGACTGGTCCCTCCTGACAATATGTCCAAAGTATGAGAAACGAAGTTTGGTCATCTTGGTTTCTAAGGAGCACTCTGGCTGCACTTCTTCCAAAACAGATCTATTAGTTCTTTTGGCAGCCCATGGCACTTTCAGTATTCTCCTCCAACACCATAACTCAAAGGCATCAATTCTTGTATGGTCTTCCTTATTCACTGTCCAGCTTTCGCATGCATATGAGGTTATTGAAAATACCATGGCTTGGGTCAGGCGCACCTTAGTCCTCAAGCTGACATCTTTGCTCTTCAACACTTTAAAAAGGTCCTGTGCAGCAGATTTGCCTAATGCAATACATCATTTGATCTCTTGACTGCTGCTTCCGTGAGTGTTGATAGTTGATCCAAGAAAAATGAAGTCCTTGACAACTTCAATCTTTTCTCCATTGAGAAAAGCACCTCAAGCAGTGCCCCCAAATTCCAGGATATAGAACCCAACAAAGACACAATGACCAGGGCATCCTCCTTCTAAGAACCTGGTAGCCTTCCCTTACACCGTAGCCATCCCCTGTACCAACTCCCTCAACCTCTTTGGAGCGGAAAGGTCATCCTCGGCTGAAGTTTCATGGCCTCTAACCCTATGGTTTGGTGCTGTGGTCTAATGCGTCAGACTGCAAAGTCGTTTGTACTGCAAGGACGGTGGTTCAAGCTCACCAGCTGCTCCTTGGAAACTCTATACAGGGTCGTTATGGGTCGGAATCGACTCGACGGCACTTAACAATAACAACAACAACCCTATGGTGGTACTGTGGACTAATGTGTCAGACTGCAAAGTCGTTTGAACTGCAAGGTCGGTGGTTCAAACTCACCAGATGCTCCTTGGAAACCCTATACACTGTTGCTATGAGTCGGAATCGACTTGACGGCACTTAACAACAACAAGCTGCAAGATCCTAGGAGTCTTAGCTCTCCAACTATGAGACCTGATCAAAGCTTCAAATGAGGGGAATTGTAACCAGTCTGTAGATGCATGCTCAGCCTGGGCAGGCACCTACAGGGAATGTGAGGGGAATGAGGGGAACTTTGGCAGTGGCTCTCACATTCAGATACTGGAGCATTCTGGGAAGGGAACATCCACAGGGACCGTGGTCCACCTCCCCCAAGCTCTGGAAACCCAGACTCAATCCTGTGAGAAGACAAGGACCAAATCAAATTCTGAAGCTGTTTTCTGGGCCTAGGGATGTGTTTTCAGCAAAATTTAAAATTCTCGGAATATATTATTGTTTCATTTGAGAGCTACCGCTGTGCTTGGCAGATGCTGCCTGGGCCTCCAACTCCTGTGCCCCCCACCCCAGATTCAGCCTAAGCTGTCTCCTGAGCTGTAGCGACACTGCCCCCACCACAGCCAGCAGGAGTCGGAGGCAAAAATAGCCAATTCCTTCTCCAAGTGTCTGCATGAGTCACCCACACCTCCTGACAAACACCTCTCAGGCACTTTCAAGAACGGGAAACATTTGGCAAAAATAAACACTTTGTTTTCTAGCTGCGGCTTCTGGGAGGTCATTTCAAAGAGTGGTCTCCAGAGGACATGCTTGGGAGGCTTAAGGGTCTACTCTGTGGGCTGCGCTGGCTCGTGAGACGGAAGCAGGGACAAGGTAGGGTGAGGAGAAGAGGTCTTGCCTGCTGACAGCCCTGCACCTTTCTGAGCCTCATTTTCCACATCTGTAATGTGGGCTCCTATTGGGATTAGGGGTGTGGTCAGTGCTCCTTACCCAGACCCACTCTGCCCCTGCACCTGAAGGTGGACCAAGGAGAACCAATTGGGGATGCCTTCTCTGCGATGAGTGGCACAGTGGGAAAGGTGACCACTGGATGTCCCTGCCTCCCTCGGCACCTAGGTTCTTGCCATGCCAAGTCAGGTAGTCATCCCACCTTGCTGCCCTGCCTCTTGGGTGCCACTTGTGGGGGTATGTCCCTCCATCACAGCATGTTTTCACTGCCTCTCCTGAACCCACAGTACTGGGCCTGGCTGAGTGTAACAGGGGCTGCCAGAGTCCTAGGGATCAAGGCATGGCTAAGAAAATCAGGGGACAGAGGGGTAGGGCTCCCAGTAATCAGGACATAGAAGCTACAACTCCACAGAGTCCAGGCTGAACCTGCCATTTCCCCTTTCCTCACTCCAGTTCTGAATCCTGCCCAGCGCAGGTGTGGTAGCCTCTCCACCTAACCCACCCTGAGTTTTCACAATCTGTCTCCATGCCTTTACACAGCTGGAGCTCCCTTTGGATTGCCCTTTCCCTACCAATTTGCCTTCCCAAGCCCCTCGAGGGACACCCATTGTCCATTCACCAACCCCTCTCTAGTTGCAGAGTCCTTTTGCAGGGCAGCCTTCTACACTTGTTCCTGATAGGGCCTGCTGTTCTGTCTCTCCCACCTGCTCATTCACTCCTCCATCCCAGCATTGGTTCTAGTGGACACCTGCCAAATGCAAGCCTGGGGATCACTCAGGGTCAGTCATCTGACCTGGTTCAATGTCCCTCTCTGCACAATGCCCTTCTTTTGAGTGTGAGAAATACATAGGTAACAAAATATTTGCCATTTCAGTATTTTTTATACGCACAATTCAGGGACATTAACTGTGTTCCTCATGTTGTTCAGCCATCAGCACTACTGGTTTCCAGATTTTTCCAACACCCTTAACGGTGTCTCCTCACATTAATTCTTCCTTTGAAAAACAAAATTAGATTGTCTAATTACTTTCCACAAACAAAAAAAATTCTGCCCACCTACTGATAATACCCCAATCTCCGAACAGCTAGTCAATGCATTGGTTTTACAACTGTCTGGGAATGTTCACCTTCTTCCAAATCGTCATTGGCAAAGTTTCTGGTAGATTCGCTTTTCATTTGGTGAAGAATTTTCATGGATCCTTTAAACACCACATGTAATGTTGGGTACTCCAACATTTGTTCTTCAAATTGTCTAGAAGATTTTGACAATGATCCAGAT
This sequence comes from Chrysochloris asiatica, assembly GCF_000296735.1. NCBI lineage: Eukaryota > Metazoa > Chordata > Mammalia > Afrosoricida > Chrysochloridae > Chrysochloris > Chrysochloris asiatica. Next base: position 118,275 of record NW_006408968.1, read on the forward strand.
TATAATAAATTAATAAATTTTTTACATATATTCAACCTACGTTAAAATTTGAATACCAGATTGAGGGCGGATATAGACTTTCAACCTTGGATAAATTACAGGATCAGACTTTTTAGGATCAATACATGTTCTTAGGATTTCATTAATAGTGTTTTTATCTGGCATCCTTTTTTTTTTTATATTCTCAACTGGACTTTAAAGAAACAGGAGCTTCACAAGCCAAGAAAACTGTTGATTTTCCTTAGAAAATTTTTGAGTTTTCTTTTCTCTTGAATCCAATTGGGTAGAAGTTTTAAGCAAATACCTTGCTTCTAGGTGCTATTTCAGATAGCACATACGTTCATTTCCTATTGGTATTTTCAAAAAAGTGTCTGTAGAAATACAGTCTGCTGTTTTTGCCACATCTTCCAAAAACTGATAATGACTTAGAAGATTCATTTCAATAAATTGTTGTATGGAAACAAATGCAATTTTATCTCAAACTCCATTGCATGTCAATTCTGTTTTGTTTCTTTACACAGAAATATCACATACAATGTGAACATCTGCACTTTGCTTCTTCAATACCACACATTTCACACCTTGGCATGGCTAGTTTTTGCTTGCTGTATATTGAGGAATTGATCAGACTCTTCTTCCATCTTTGTGTCACCCATCACTTTTTTTGTCAGGAAATCTTTCTCTTCTTCTACATAAATTCCATCATTATTCCTCCTTTATGTTCTTGTCAGTCAAAATCTCTTCCTTTAGTATCTCAAATTTAACATCCTTCTCCTCCTTTACTTCTAGCCAGCCCATAACCTCTTCCTTTATGTTCATTTTCTCCCATCTTTTCTTCTCTTCTCACCAAGCTAAAACTCACCTCCTGTCTCACCTCCAATGTATTTTCTCATCCTTCACCTGAGGCCCATCCTCTATCTCTTGTTTCATTCACTGTGCATCCAACTTGCATTATTCTTCTTGTATTTCTGATCCATCAGTAATTTCTTGCTTTTCAGCCTTTAGATCCACTTGCATGTCCTCTGCCCTTTGTCCACTTTCCCCCTCCATCCCATTCTTTCCATTGCTGTCAGTCTACTTTCCTCCTTTCAACTGCAGGCCCCACCATTCCTACTAAGTCCTTTACTCCCTCCCTGCACAACTCAGGTCTTAGACACACACCCTCAGTTCCATTCATTCAATCTCCTCTTGAAGCCCCTTTAGTTCAGCAGCAAATTCCATCAACCCACAGCCCTTGATTTCTACTGGAATTTGGCCACTCCCATGCCATGAGTGAATTACCCAAACTAAGACTTCAAAATACTCTTTTAAACTGGGAATTTGCTGACCTTGTTTATACCAGAGTTTCTGTCTTCTCTCAGAAGCTCAGAGGCTGAGGGGTTGGTTCTGAATTCATGTCCACTGGCAAGAGCTGAGCGGTTTCACTCCTCCAGGGGCATCCTCTTTAGAGGAACACAGGCCAGGGGTCTTGGCATGTGGTGGGTCTTACCACACTGTGGAGAGCAGACCTCGCACTGATAGTTTAAGGCAGATACAGCCATGTGAACTATCACTTCCTGGACCATTTTATACTAACCAGAGGTATCTGTCATGAGTATGGAAAATTGCAATTAACAGAAAGAAGACTTTCATCCCTCACCTACCTCAGTTTTGAAATCTGGAGGACAAGTTACACGTGTGAGTATTTTGGTGCTGGGAATCCATGACTTGGATGCACAGGTGCAGGGAGCCAAGACACGTGGCTGGGCCCAGGTGTGGGCAGACATGCACTACAGGCAGGAGACTGGTGCCAAAGCTGCCTTTCCTCCTCAAAGATGAGCATGCCCAGTGTGGGACCTGACAAATGGTGAATGACACGGAGCAGGACCATTTCTCTACAGTAACTCGAAGAAGCAAGAAGCTGCTTTTAGATACATCTCATTCTTGTTATAAGAGGAGGCTCTCACAGTGAACTTTAACAAATTCGTCATCATCTTTTCTGGGAAGAGCAAGGGAAGATGAAGTCATTAGTGTTATAATAAGACAAAGAAACATACTGTTTTCTCTGGCTTCTTTCAGAAATGCAGAGCAGGCAGAGAAAAGGCCCTTGTCAGGAGCCGGGAGGATATGTGTGTGTATGTGTTTGTCTTTCTGAATTCCTAGCCTGGTGGATCTACACAGAATTCTGGGTACAGTTTTTCTCTGGCTGCAACCTCTGGGATAGTCATGCCCATGCCTATGGCTGACACGCAGACATTATGTGCACAAACATGCGGATGTGGATGTGGTTCCCTCACAACCTGTTGCAAAGCAGTTTTGTTGTTACCTGCATTTCACAGAGGGGAGACTGAGGCTGAAAGAGGTCACCAAGCTGATATGATGTCGAGTAGTAGGAAAAGTATTTGAGTGCTAACAACAACATGGGGACACTGGAGCTTGCTCCCCTCAGTTCTTCTCTGACATGCATGAGTTCACCATGAATTTGGAGTTGATTGTAGAGCCACTCCACCCAGCCCCCTCCAACCCTGAGACTTGTAATTGTCAGGGTGAAGCACTGGCCAGTCCTGGCTGGGGTCTCTTCTTGAGTCTGGCTGCTGACTCCCACCCATCTTGGTCAACATGGCCTCCTGGAGGAAAGCCTGTAGGACAAGAGGGATTTCTGAGTGACTGCAACTTTGCTGACATTGAAGGGGGAAGGGGTGAGACCTTGGGGGTGAGAATGAAGGGCTGAGGCAGGGGCAGGGGTGGGGCAGGAGGTAGACACTGGCAGAGGGCTACAGAGTGACCAGGGTACTCCCAGGAACATGAGGAAGAATGCATCTGCCCACCAGACCTCTGGCCCAGCCTCACTGATTCTTCCAAGTGCTGTTCCACATCCTCACCCTGTGAAGTAAGTGTCTGACCTGGCTTTCTCACTTACTAGTCAAGCTAAATTCACTAAGGGCTCTGGAATTTCCCCAAAGAAACAGGCTCTTAATTGTCTTCAGTTTTGATCTCCTCTTAGCTGTAGGAGCCCTAGCTAGGATAGGCCCTCAGATGAGTGTCTGTCTGGTTCCTCTTTCCAGGCCATAGCAGCACACTGGCAGAATGGGACTGGTATGCAAAACCCACACATTGAGGAGGGCCCTGGGCTTGCCTCCCAATCCTGTGCCAAGACTCAGCCCTGCTACAGCTGCCCAAGGTCATGGGCCTCTGAGGCTTCTGCCTGCTCAGCATCTGTTCCTTGTCCTTCAGACAACAGAACCCATTTTGTCTTCCCTCTCTTGTTTGTGGTAGAGGGGCACATGACCCTGGTGCCACTACAGCCAGGAATTGCCTTGGCCTGTGATATGATCCAAGCCTGGTCACTCAGTGCATTCCATGCCCCCAGCCTAAGAGCTAGACTCAGGGGCAGGCATGTCACCTGGGGCCTACCAGATCCAGTTCTTGGGATGTTTCTTTGAACTGTTAGAGCAGAGCTTCTATCTCTGCTCAAGTCAAGGGAAACATAGGATGTGAAGTGTGAAGTTAGTGAGGGTGTTCTTGTGAAAGGAGCCCATGTGCAGAAAGCACAGCCAAGAGTCAGGGAGACTGCATTTGAATGGGTAAAAGGGGAAATAATGTTAAGATGCTTGACTGTCTTTTGAATCTTGGTTTCCCTTGTCTACCATTGTAAAATAGACACTTGATGGGGAGAGAAAGGAATAGACAGAAGCATCACAATAGAAACCTTGTAAGTCTGTCTTCAGCCAATAACTGACTAAAATACCTTAAAGGGGGCTAGAACTTCCCCAGTGAAGGAGGATTCCTGCAGAGTCTCTGCATTGCATAAGACCATAGGTGGAATCCTGAACCCCATCCAGAATCTCCCTAGGTGGGAAATTTCCACTTGAAAGGACAATTAGACCAGCCTGGAGTGGCTAGAAGATACTTTGTGAAAGAAAGACCAAAGACCAGCAGGAAAAATAAAAAACAATAACGGCAGTCTGATTGACTACTACAAGAACAAGCAAGCTGTTTGCCCTGCAGCCATCAAGGCAAGTAGTTGGATCCCCTCACAGCAAACCACTGTCCAAGACTATGACTCAAGGAGAATACACGAGCAGGCTTGTGGTCTGGCTGGTGACCACATTGGTCACTGATATGAGGAAGTGGGGGGAAAACAGCAATAAAATTGTGAGCTAAGTCCGACCATGTTCAATAGACTCCTATGAACCCAGGTGGAGACCTGGTTGGCCAGCAATATGGCAAGACCCGGGGACTCCTGGGCGCAGAGACAGTGACATGGCCACAGAGGACTAGAGTGGAGAGTGAAGCATCCAGCTGATATGAAATAAAGGGAGATGCACAAGAACACCCATACTTGCAGATAGTATCCACTTGACCTGGCTTCAATGGGTGGATGATCAGAATTCGACTAGAAGAAGAAAGAAGAGGGAAAAAAGAGCAATCCACTATAATCGGAGGAACTTTACCTATATATGCGGATGTAGTAGCTCAAAAGAGGGAACAAATCTTTACAGCAAGGATCATTCCCACTCCCTCAGTACACAAGGTTGACAGGGATGGGCAACTAAAAGGGGTGGGGTGGGGGGGCAGCTACAAAGGCAAGAAGTGACTGGCTTACAAGCTTTCAATAGGGACCCTGGTTCCAGAGGGAGCAGGGGAAGGTGGAGTCTCCACTGAGTGGTTTCCACTCTGTTGGGACGGGGCTGATGAAAGGAGGTGGAGATAAGACTCTTGTGGTACAATAGTGAATAATTGCTATCAAGACTGACTGTGAGGGTCAGAAATGTAAAGGTAGATGTTCTGCAACAAAAGGAGAGGAGAGTGGTTGATTTTGCGGTCCAGGAATGTAGGTCCCTGGGACCATCAAGTGAGAAAAGTGGAGTGTGGAACCCAACCCAGAGAAGCAGTGATGCCAGAAATGGAGGCAGAGACAATGACATGGAGAGATGGAGCAGCTGGAGACTCTGGACTCAGGGAGGGAGAAGGGCTGTGTGCTGACGACCGAGGGGCAGGCTTGCGAGGTGTACCCTTTGGTTGTTCGATGATGCATGCAGGGGATTGTAATCATTGCAATGAAAACGAAATATGATAGGATGAATGTAAACCTGGTGTTTTCCCATGTAAACTATCACATAATTCACAATAATAATAATAAAAAAGTCAGGGAGACAGAGATCCAGCTATGCTTGAAGTCTACCCTTGGGCTTTGAATTTACAGAAACAAATATTTGTTCAATCTTCTTTTGTAGATATGACTATTTGAGTTGAGTTTCTCCAACTGTAATAGACAGACTCCTAATACTTAAGGCGCCAGGGATCCACATTTTTCTTTGGCGTGCACCATCACTAGTAAGCTGTGGGCTGTGGGAAGAGTACTAGCTTTAGATTCAGGCAGACCAGAGTGTTTGGTCCTTGTTGCCTGTGAGACCCTGGGTAAATCACTTTTCCTCTGATAATCTCCTCTGTAAAATGGTCATGGTGTCATCTGGCCTGAGACTGAATGACAGAAAGTACTAGCCATGGGAAATACATCCTAGGTGACAGATAGCAAGTACCAAGACCCAGAGGAGGGAGGGTTAGGTCAAGTGCAACAGGATAGCCCTAGAGGACTAGGACTGAAGTCTGAGCAGCTGCATCTAGAGACTGGTGAAGAATGCTGAGTGAAGAAAGGCTCTGGTGTGAAGGGAGTACCATGGCCTGGAAGGAACCTAGAATTTGAGAGAGGGAAAGAAATGACTGGATTCTGGATAGACTGGGAAGGTGAATCCTTGGATGAGCATGGGGAATTGCTGATGGAATGGGAGCACTCCAAGGGTCTGATCTTAACTCACCTGGGAAGCTGGGGGAGTAGAAGGTAGAAGAAGGAGTAATCAGAGCAGTGGGAGGAAGCATGAGAAGAAGAGGAAGGCATCTTGGGAGTATAGAATGGGTTGTGCAAAAGGGAAGGCTGGTCAGTGGGCCAGGGCTACAGAGAGAGTGAGACACATAAGAGGGCACAGGGAGGCCATGGGCATAATGACCCTGAGACCATAGGGACCCTCCAAAGGGCAACTATGGTGGATGACAGGGAGGCAGAAACCAGCCTGGATCAACACAGTGACTTATTACAGCAATTCTGTTTCTAGGAATTCCTCCTGAGAACCTAATCCAGAAAGAATGTAAAAATGGATACAGCGCCTGCCAATGGGCAATGCTACGAACAAGAAACATCCAGAACAGAGCACTGGTTAAACAAATTCCTGTGCGTCTGTTCAATGGACTAGGTTGCAGTCATTAAAGGAATGCAAGAGATCCTAAAGAAGATGGACAGGACCTGAGTAAGTTTGATGTTAAGTTGGATATATGAATTTTTTTATTGTAATTTTTATGCTATCTAAAAACAGATAAGGTATTTCTGATGAAATTTTTAGCATTTGAACAGAAATGTGCTGTAAGCATAAATACACATGATTTTGAAGATTTAGTATGAAAAGAGGATATAAGATACATCATTAGTAATTTTTATATAGATTACATGTTGGAATGATATTTTATATATTTGGTTAAATGAAATATATTATTAATTTCAGTTTTTTAAAATGTGACTATTTAAAATTACTCATGTGGCTCTGTTGATATTTCTACTGGATGGTCTTGACTAGATCTAACCATCCATTTAGAGGAAGTTGCATTCCATCTTCTGGGCAACTTCTGGGCCTGTCTAGTCAATTGACCTAGTATTATTTTCAATGTTCTTGGTCTTCCTCCTAGTTCAGTGGGTAGCACCTAGGGATCTTAAAAGCTGCTATCCAATATACAACAATTGGTCTCTAAAGACGTGAAGCATCAAAGGAAGGAGATTCAGGAATTGAAGACAGAAGTGGTTTGCATGTCTAATTGTCTCCATAAACTACTACCATCCTTGCCATGAGACCAAAAGAAATAGTGTCTAGGAGTCTGGTGTGGTGCTGTGGCTTAATGCACTAGGGAGTTTGAACTATAAAGTCGGCAGTTCAAGCTTACCAGCTGCTCCTTGGAAATCCTATACAGGATCTCTTTGAACAATAACAACAACAGATACTACTACTGAATATTTTGATCAGAGATCCAATGGATGGATCTTGATCAAAAGGAAGAAAATAAAGGAATAGAACTTCAAGTTCTTATTATGTCTACAGAATTAGACACGTTCATACTGAAGAAACCCCTGAATCTATTGCCTATAAACAGCATTGAAGCATTACCTATATGAAATTGAAATAACAATAGTAACTCTAAGATGTGTGAAGTCCAGAGCCTAAGGCCACTGACCTAGCCACTGGGGGCTAGAGTTAAGAGTGAAGTGGCCAGTGAAGAGCCGGGAGGTGTGCGGAAACTCCCAATCTTGTAGGCAGTACTCATTTGACCTAGCTTGGATGGCTTGCTGAACAGAATTTGACCAGATGAAGATAAAGAAGTATGAAACAGGGATCAATTATAAATTGCTACAACCTGATCAACTGGACCTTTGTTTATGGATGAAACTGCCCCAAATGCCAACCAAATAGGGAAGAATTCTTCATATCAAGGATCAAGCATGTCTCCTCAGTACACTGGGTTGATAGGGATGCTGCCACTTGGCCAATCCATCACGCTGGGGGCCTTCCTCTTTTTCTCTGACCCTCCATCTTACCAAACATGATATTCTTCTCCAGTGATAATATGTCCAAAGTGTGAGAGACTTAGTTTGGCCATCCTGGCCTCCAAGGAACACTCTGGCTGCACTTCTTTCAAAAGAGATCAATTGGTTCTTTTCGTAGCCCATGGTACTTTCAGTATTCTCCTCCAACCCCATAACTCAAAAGCACCAATTCTTCTACGGTCTTCCTTATTCATTGTCCAGCTTTCGTATGCATATGAGGTTATTGAAAATACCATGGCTTGGGTCAGGCGCACCTTAGTCCTCAAGCTGACATCT
>NW_006408968.1:127556-148463 GCF_000296735.1 Chrysochloris asiatica
TCTTTTCTTCTTAGTGACTTTTTCTTTCTTCCTGTATGACGTTCTTGATGTCATCCCACAACTCTTCTGATCTTCGGTCTTTAGTGCTTAATGTATCAAATCTGTTCTTCAGATGATCTCTAAATTCAGGTGAGATATATTCAAGGTCATATTTTGGCTCTCATGGACTTGTTTTCATTTTCTTCAGCTTCAGTTTGAATTTGTATGTGAATAATTGATGGTCTAAGGAGCTCTGGTAGCGTAGTGGTTATGAATCAGGCTGTTAACCTCAGGGTCAGCAGTTCGAAACTACCAGCTGTTCCGCGGGAGAAAGAGGGGGCTTTCTGCTCCTATACAGGGTCACCATGAGTCGGAACCAACTCCACAGCACATAACAACAACAACAATTGATGGTCTATTCCACAGTCTGCTGCTTGTTTTGACGGATAATAAGGAGCTTTTCCATTGTCTCTTCCCTCAGATGTAGTCAGTCAATTTGATTTCTATGTATTCCATCTGGTGAAGTCCATGTGTATAGTCGTCTCTTATGCTGTCTAAAGAAGGTATTTTAAATGAACAAATCATTGGTTTTGCAGAATTCTATCATGCGTTCTCCAGCATTATTTCTATCACCAAGGCCATATTTTCCAACTACTGATCCTTCTTCTTTGCTCCCAACCTTTGCATTACAATCACCAGTTATGATTGCATCTTGATTGCATGTTTGATCAAGTTCAGATTGAAGAAGTTGGTAGAATTCTATTTCATCCTCACTGGCTTTAGTGGTTGGTGCATAAATTTGAATAATAGTGATATTAATTGGACTTCCCTGTAGGCAGATGGATATTACTCTATCACAGACAGCATTGTCCCTCATGACTGATCTGGATATGTTCTTTTTAAAGATGACTGCAACACCATTCCTCTTCAATTTGTCATTCTGGCATAGTAAACCAGGTGGTCATCAGATTCAAAATGGCCAATACCAGTCCATTTCAGCTTACTAAGATATCGATGTTTATGCATTCCATTTCATTTTTGACAAATTCCAATTTTCCCAGATTCATACTTTGTACATTCCATGTTCCAATGTTCAGTGGATATTTACAGCTATTTCTGTTCATTTTGAGTTGTGCCACATCAGCAAATGAAGGTCCCACAGGCTTTTCTCCCACGGGCTTTACTCCATTCACGTCATCATGGTCAACTCTACTTTGAGGAGGCAGCTCTTCCCCAGTAGTATTTGGAGTGCCTGCCAATCTGAGGGGCTCATTTTCCGGCACTATATCTGACAGTGTTTCTCTGCTATTCCTAAGGTTTTCAGTGACTAAATATTCAGAAGTAGTTCATCACTCCTTCTTCCTAGTCTGTCTTCATCTGGAAGCTCATCTGAAACCTGTCCACCATGAGTGACCCTGCTGGTATTTAAAATACCGTTGGCATAGTTTTCAGAATCATAGCAACTTATAAGCCACCGCAGTATAACAAATTGACAGACTAGTGGTCTAGTGGAATACCTAAAATGGGCTAGAACGTGTACATTGAAGGGGGCTTCCTGCGGAGCCTTTGCATTGCACAAGGCTATAGGTGGAATCATGAACCCCATCCAGAATCTTCCTAGGTGGGAAAGTTCCACTTGAAAGGACAATTAGACCAGCCTGGAGCAGCTAGAAGAACAGAAGATACTTCTTGAAAGAAAGACCAGCAGGAAAAATAAAAAACAATAACAGCAGTCAGATTGACTACTACAAGAGCAAGCAAGCGGTTTGCCCAGGAGCCATCAAGGCAAGGGGCCCGGTTCCCTTGGAAGGCAAACCCCCTTCCAAGACTAAAACTCAAGGTGAATACACCAGTAGACATGTGGTCTTGCTGCTGACCCTGTTTGTCACCAATAAGTGTAAGTGGAGGAAAAACAGCAATGAAGTTGTGAGCTAAGTTCGACCACATTCAATAGACTCTAGTTAACTTGGATTGAAACCTGGTTGGCCAGCAGTATGATGAGACTTGGGGACTCCCAGGCCCAGGTGCAGGGACATGGCCTCAGAAGACTAGAGTGGAGTGTGAAGCATCCAGCTGATATAAAGTGAGGGGAAATGCACAAGAACACCCACACTTACAGACAGTACCCTTTTGACCTGGCTTCAATGGCTGGATGATGAACACGACTAGAGGAAGTAGGAAGAGGAAAAAAGAGTAATCCACTACAATTGGATGAACTTGCCCTATGCTTGTGGATGCAGTATGGCAAGGGAGTCAACAAATTTTACAGTGAGGAGCAGTCCCACCTCCATGGTACACAGGGTCAACAAGGATGGGTAACTTAGACATTGGTTACCCAAATGGGGGTGCTACAAAGGCAAGAAGTGACTCGCTTAAAAGCTTTCAATAGGGAACCTAGTTCCAGAGGGTACGGGAAAAGGTAGAGTCTTCACTGAGTTGTTTCCAACCTGTCTGGATGGGGCTGATAAAAGGTGATGGGCATAAGACTCTTGTGGTTCAATAGGGAATGACTGCTATCAGGACTGACTGTGAGTATTGGAAATGTAAAGGTAGACGTTGATTTTGCAGTCCAGGAGGAAAGGTCCCTGGAATCATCAAGGGAGAAAAGCGAAGTGCAGGACCCTATCCAGAGAAGCAGTGACGCCAGGGATGGAGGCAGAGATGATGACGTGGAGAGAAGGAGCGGCTGGGGACTCTAGACTCAGGAAGGGAGAGGAGCTGTGTGCTGGCAGCCAAGGGGCAGGCTTGTGGAGTGTACCCTTTGGTTGTTTGATGATGCATGCAGGGGATAGTAATCATTGCAATGAAATGAAATATGATAGGATGAATGTAAAGATAATGTTCTCCCATGTAAACTATTACATAATTCACAATAATAAAGAAGAAGAAGAAGAAAGGATTGGTAATCGGCTTCCAAGAAGACATTGACATGAAAATCTTATGAAGTGAAGTTCTTACTATGAAACACATTGAGTCACCATAAATTGCAATGGACTTGACAGCCATTCGTTTTGATGTTACTGGATGACATTAAGGAATTATTATTAATCCATTAGTGTATTAATAGGATTATGGTGGTCATACAAATAAAATCTCTATTAACTCAGAGATGCATATCAAAGTAATGACAGGAAATAATAATAGTATGTCTTAGATGGCTGTAATCATGGAACAGGGAGGGGCATAGAGATAAAGGAGCAGCAGGCCACTGACTGAGTTGACAAGTGTGGAAGCAGGAAAGTGGGTATGCGATGTTTCATGTTCATGCTACCTTTTTTATGTTTACATTTAAAACATTTTCCACAAGAATAAAGTTTTAAAAAGGGGGGAAAGTCTGTGACTTTCTCCTTGAAAATCCCATCTGACCTGGATCCCATATAACCTTGAACTGCCCTCCCTCCTTTCAGAGGCAGGGCCACTGGGTCATCCTCCCTAGCAAGGGCTGAGCTGGGGACAAAGATGGCAACAGGACAGGACTCTGGGTTTCACATCTCTCCCCTCATTAAGATGAACAGCATCACCACTGACCACATTTATTACATGAAATGTGCATCACCGACTCTCCTACAGAATTGGTTCCAGCACAATAACCTAATTTGTTCCTCCTTCTTACACTCGATGTTTGCAAAATATAAGTACATTTCCCCCAGTAAACATTTCAGACCTGCAACATGCAGACACTTAACGTCCTTTTCATCATCCCAAGTGCTAATACAATTTAGCTGCGTTCATGCAGAAACATCTGTTTTCAAACCACAGGCCGCTGGAGGCCTGCAATTCACATCCCAGGAGCAGCTGTCATACACTGTCATCTCGGCCTCTTTCAACCACTTCCACACTCTGCCTTGCACGCGCATACGAAAACCACTGAGTGTGCAATTTTTTATTCTTAACGGGCTTGTCAGAACAGTCTGATTGTCAAAATTAAGCCAGGGAAAGTCTTTGGTGTGGTCAGGAGATGGGCACTTCCTAGGTGACTGATGGGTACTAAGGTCAAACATTTCAAGTGCCAAAGAGTTAAGCCATTTTGATGGGAATGTGTCACAGTAAATTGTGCTTCCCTACAGGAGCTGTGCTAAGCATTGGGCTGCTAACCATAAGGTAGGCAGTTCAAATTCACCAGCCATTCTAGGGAGAAAGATGAGGTTGTTTGCTCCCATAAACATGGACAGTGTTAGAAGCCCTAAGGAGCAATTCTACTCTATCCTAAAGGGTTGCTATGAGTCAGAATCAACTTGATGGCAGTGGGTTTGGGAGCCAGTGACTCAGTGGTTAAGTGCTTGGCTGAAAGATCAGTTATTTGAATTCAACAGCCGTTCCACAGGAGAAAGATGTGGTAGTCTGCTCCAATAAAGATTGAACCAAAAAATCCACCGACTCTACAGGACAACATAGAATTACTCTGTAGGATTTTGCAGGCTGCCAATATTCACGAAAGCAGACGGCCTCATCTTTCTCCCATCAAGCAGCTGGTGGGTTTGAACCACCAACCTTTTGGTTAGCAACCCAATGCTTAACCCACTGAACTACCAGGGCTTCTTTCATAAAGATTACAGCTTTGAAAACCTTATGGGACAATTCTACTCTGTCTTACCGGGTTGCTACGAGTCAGAGATGACTCCACATCAATGGGTTTGGGTTGGTTTGAAGGTTGATATTGAAATGGGCGGTAGGCTGGTTTCAAGAGTCCAGGGCCTTGCTGCAATCTGAGCCTCTGCCTGCAGGGGTGGAGACCATGGTGCAGCCCAGTACTCATGCCCTCAAGTAACTCAGTCAGCACACAGAAGTAGGCACTGAGGTCACCAGTCTCTCTAGCTGGCGTCTTGATCCAGCTTTTCACTCCATCTAGAAGTCTCCCTCCTCTCCTTCTTAACCTCACATTTTGTCCAATGATTGACCCTTGAAAGTAGTTGGGGCATGGCCTCCTTTTGGGACTGTCTCTGATGAATGTCCCCAGATGCAGCCCACCTACTCTCTTTTGCACCACCTGCTGATGGGTCTGCACAGGCAGTTGCAGTGTGAGCTCAGGGACATATTGGGACTGTACGCAGGGCTTGTTGCAGAGGAGCCCTGATGACTGTGTAGTCTGTGCTCTCCAGAAGCTCTGTGGTACAATGATTAAGTACTTGGGTGCTAACCCAAAGGTTGTTCATTTGAACTTACCAGTTGCTCTGTGGGAGAAAGATGTGGCAGTCTCCTTCCATAAGGATCACAGCCTTGGAAACCCTATTGAAGTTACTGTTATGTGCTTTCAAGTTGGTACTGACTCATAAAGATCTTGTGTACAACAGAACAAAACACTGCCCGATCCTGCGCCAACCTCACAATTGTTGTTATACTTGAGCCCCTTGCTGCTGCCATGTGCCATTCCATCTCATTGGGGTCTTCCTCTTTTTCGCTGGCTCTACACTTTACATGATATCCTTCTCCAGGGACTGGTCCCTCCTGATAATATGTCCACAGTATGAGAGACGAAGTCTGGTCATCCTTGATTCCAAGGAGCATTCTGGCTGTACTTCTTCCAAGAGAGGTTGGTTTGTTCTTTTTTTGGGGGGGTGGGGTGTGGTCCATGGTACTTTTAATACTCTCCTCCAACACCATAACTCAAGTGTATCAATCCTTCTATGGTCTTCCTTATTCACTGTCCAGCTTTAGCATGCATATGAGGTTACTGAGAATACCATGGCTTAAATCAAGTGCACCTTAGTCCTCAAGCTGACATCTTTGCTCTTGAGCACTTTAAAAAGGTTTTGTACAGCAGATTTGCCTAGTGCAATACATTGATTGATTTCTTGGCTGCTGCTTGCATGAGTGTTGATGGTTGAGTAAAATGAAATCTTTGACAACTTTAATCTTTTCTCCATTTATATGGATGTTATTTATTGATCCAATAATGAGGATTTTTGTTTTCTTTACATTGAGATATAACCCATACTGAAGACTGTGGTCTTTAATTTCATCAGTATTTTAAGTCCTCTTCCCTTTCAGCAAGCAAGGTTGTATCATCTGCATATCACAGGTTGTTAATGAGTCTTCCTCCAATCCTGAAGGCACATTTTTCTTCATATAATTCAGCTTCTCGAATTATTTGCTCAGCACACAGATTGAATAGTATGGTGAAAGAATACAATTCTAGCATAAACCTTCGCTAATTTTAAACCATTCGGTGTTTCCTTGATCTGTTTGAACGACTGCCTCATGATCTATGTAGTTTCCTCATGAGCACAATTAAATGTTCTGGAATACTCATTTTCTACAATGTTGCCCATACCTTGTTATGATCCACACTATAGAAAGCCTTTGTGTAGTCAATAAAGCACAGATAAACATCATTCTGGTAATCCCTGCTTTCAGCTAAAATCCATTTGACATCAGCAATGATATCCCTCATTCCACGTCCTCTTCTGAATCCAGCTTGAAGCTCTGGAAGTTCTCTGTCAATATTTGGCTACAGCCATTTTTTAAATATCTTCACCACAATTTTACTTGCACACAATACTAATGATACCATCCCACAGTCCATTGGGTCACCTGTCTTTGGAATGGGCACAAATATTGATCTCTTCCAATCAGTTGCCAATGTAGCTGTTTTCCAAATTTGTTGGCATAGACGAGTGAATGCCTCCAGTGCTGCCTCAGCCTGTTGAAAGATTTCAATTTGTATTCCATCAAATTCTGGTGCCTTATTCTTTGCCAATGTCTTCAATGCACCTTGGACTTCTTCCTTCAGGATCATTGGCTCTTGATCATATGTTACCTCTTGAAATGGATGAATACTGACCATTTCTTTTTGGTATAGTTGCTCTGTATACTCCTTCCATCTTCCTTTGATGCTTTCTGCATCATTCAATATTTTAATATAGACTTCTTCCACATAGAAAGCTGAGGTTTGAATTTTTCTTCTGTTCCCTCAGTTTGAGAAATGCTGAGTGTGTTCTTCTTTTTCAGTTTTCTAACTCAAGGTCTTTGCACATTTCTTTACAATGTTTGACCTTGACTTGAGCTGTCCTTTGAAATATTCTATTCAGCTCTTTTACTTCCTCATTTTTTCCATTAGCTTTAGCATCTCTATGCTGGAAAGCAGGTTTTCTAGTCTTTTCTGACATCCATTTTGGTCTTTTCCTTCTTCCTCGTCTTCTTAAGAACTTTTGCTTTCTTCCTGTATGATGTTCTTGATGTCATCCCACAACTCTTCTGGTCTCCAGTCTTTAGTGTCTAATGTATCTAATCTGTTCTTCAGATGATTTCCAAATTAATATGGTGTATGTTCAAGGTCATATTTTGGTTCTCATGGACTTGTTTTAATTTCCTTTAGCTTCAGCCTAAACTTGCATATGAGTAATTAATGGTCTGTTCCATAGTCTGCCTGTGGCTGTCTTTTGGCTGATGATATGGAGTTTTTTCACTCTCTCTTTCCCCAGATGTAGTCCATTTGATTTCTGTGTATTCCATCTGGTGAGGTCCATGTGTATAGTCTTTTATGTTGTTTAAAAAAAGATATTTACAATGAAGAATTCATTGGTCTTCAAAATTCTGTCATGTGATCTCTAGCTTACTTTGTATCACCACAGCCATATTTTCAGACTACTGATCCTTTTTGTTTCCAACCTTTGCATTCCAATCGCCAGTAATTATCAATACATCTTGAGTGCATGTTTGATCAATTTCAGACTGAAGAAGTTGGTAGAATTCTTGAATTACATCGTCACTGGTTTTAGTGATTGGTGTGTAAATTTGAACAATAGTGACATTAACTGGTCTTCCTTATAGGCGTATGGACATTAACCTATCACAGACAGCATTGCACTTCAAGACAGATCTTGATATGTTCTTTTTTGATGATGAATGCGACATCATTACTTATCAATTTGTCATTTCTGGCATTCTGTGATTGTCTGACTCAAATGAACAATACCCAGTGCATTTCAGCTCATTAGTGCCTAGGAAATAGATGTTTATGCATTCCATTTCATTTTTGACAATTTCCAATTTTCCTAGATTCATGCTTTGTACATTCCATGCTTTGATCATTCATGGATTTTTACAGCTGTTTCTCTTCATTTTCAGTTTACAGATATAGGGGCTAGGTCTTCAACACATAGCTTTGGGGAAGACAATTTTATTCATCACACAAGGGAATACTGGAACTCCATTTTATATCTTATCATTCACTGAAAATTATTTTGTTATATATACTTGCTACATAAAAGATTACATGTAACATATATGTTGTTGTTGTTAAGTGCTGTTGAGTCTTTTCCAACTCATAGTGACTCTGTATTAGGGTTTCTGAAGAGTAGCTGGTGAGTTTGAACCCCCAACCTTGCAGTTCAAACCGACCCTGTGGTCGTGCTTATCCTACAGTACCACACCAAGACTCAGTAACATATATATACACATATATATATGATTTGAAACATGGTATTAAATTAGACATGTAAAGGCCCTTTACCCAATCCATTTCATCTACCCTGCATCCCTCCTTCTCCATGCCCTCTCAATCTGGAATTTAAAAAAATTCATTAAAATTTTTTTACTTCACAAATACATATCCCCAAACAATATGTTGTATAATTTTCTTGTTTTGTAGTTTTAAGAAAATGGCATCATTGTGTAGACAATCTTCATAACTTTTTTTTTTTTAATTTAACTTGATGCTCCTAAGACTTCATCCACATGCTATTTCTAAAATTATGCCATTTAACAGTTCATTATGTGAGTATACCACAATTTGTTTATTTTTTGTTTTGCTTCCTATGGAACTCAGCTTGATTCTAGTTGTTGTTACCAGAGCTCTCCTGGAGTACATTTACACAAAATTCTTATGGGGAATGCAGCTAAGAGTGGACCTGTTCCTTGCAGGCTGTGATAGTTAGGGTTCTGTGTCAACTTGAATAGGCCAGGATTCCAATGGTTTAGCAGTGAAGATATGCTTATTCCCATGGTGATGAAACCTAATATAGGCATAGTTAACTCTATGATGATTGGCTATGAGCAGCCAATCAATTGAAGGGATGCTTTCTTGGGGTGTGGTCTGCTCCCAATATAATGGACACACAGGAAAAGCTCTCTCTCTCTTCCACTAGGAACCTGGGACTCTACAATTGTATGCCATTTCTTTGATAATAAACTTCTCTCTCTCTCTCTTTATATATATATATATATACACATCTATGTTCCATTGCTTTTGCTTCTCTAGAAAACCCAGCCTAAGACACTGGGTATGCATCAAATAGTCAGCATTATTACATAATTCCAAGTTGTTTTTCAAATTGGCTATACCAGTTTACAGTCTCATCTACATTATAAGGAAATCTGTGGATCCACATCCTCTACAACATTTGCAATCATCAGAATTATTAATTTTTGCAAATTGAATGAGTGTATAATGGTATTCCATTCTTAAATTTTTGATAGAATTTATCAGAGAAGTCATTTGGGCCTGGAATTTTCTTTCTAGAAGATTTTTAATGACAAATTCAGTTTCTTTTATAGAAATAGTACAGTTCAGGTTTTCTATTTCTTCTTGTGTCAGTTTTAGTCAATTGTGTCCTTCTGTGCTTTGTTCATTTTTATTTAGAGTATCAAATTCATTAATATTATATTTTTAATAAAAATCCTTTGCTATTCTTTTAATGTCTGTAAAATTTGCTGTGATGTCCCTTCTTTTATTCCTGACACAGGTAACTTGTATTTTCTCTCTTTCAGTCTGTCTTGTTGGGAGTTTATCATCTTTTTATTAATCTTTTCAAAGAGCTTTTCCTCTGTTGTTGTTTTTTTTTTCTATTTATTTACATTTTCATGAGATAATGTTTACAAATAACTTGGCAAACTGTGCCTGATAGATCAATAGATATTCTGAATTGGAAAGCAAGATTCAACAACAAATATTTCTGAGTAATACCAGGGTGGTAATTAATTACCCAGAAAGTGTTTGAGGTGTTTCAAGACTCAACTTCAAAACAAAATGCAGAGCCAGATGTGCTGACCTTGAAACTAGGGGTCTATAGACTCCCCTCAAGCACACAATGATGGGAAGGAATGACTTTCACTAACAGTGCACCCGTGGCTTGCCCTACATCTAATATCTTTCTAGCCCTCTTTGGCCTCTCTGGACTTTATCTGTATCTAATATACTTATATCCCTTCTTACTCTCTTTGGAGTAGACCCTATTTTTCAAAAAGTAGTGGAAGTAGTGAGGCACATTATGCAATTGAGAATACACACCCCTGTATCCCTTACTATACCCATACATCTTTGTGAGTTATTTGACAACTGCTGGAGTAAATGGTAGTGCCTGGGGACGCAGAAGGGAAGTAATGGTGGTTTCCAGGATGCTGGTCTGGGGCAATGGTGGAATTTGACAGAGCTCTTACACTGGACAGAAAGATACCTGAGGGCTAACAGAGAGGCACTCCACAGCTCAGACTTGAAACCGGGTGGGAGGTTAGAATTTGTCTGTTAGATGGTCACATGGACAGATGGGTAGCTGAGCCAAGTGTAGAGGTCCAGCAAAGGTGAGAGGAATGGGCAGGCCACATGACTTGATAATAGCACAGACTTTCAAGACCTGCAAGAACCACACTAGTTGGGCAATCCACCTCCAGGCAGCTTCTATTTTCTTCTCTGTAAAGTATATGAAAGTTTCTGTGAGAATTGTGTGAGATCAGCACAGTCATGATACTGTGTAGGTACTTAAGTCATAAAAGAGAGCAACGGTAATTCTACTATTATGTAAACAGCACTTTTGAATGCTGCTTAGGTTTAGATACAAATAAGCAATCAATTTAATGACCAAATGAGCCAAGTAAATATTTACTCGGTAGGAGCAATATCTAGCAGATTACACTGCATGTAAAGCAGGAATTCACCAATTTTGACGATCCTTGGAGCAGGATGGAAAGGTCTTAAATATGCAATACTGGTGTCTGGGAGCTGAGGTGCTCCTAATTCAGATGGGCCTTTCACAGATTACTCCAAAGGGCCCTCCTGACAGAGGTTTGGGGCACCCTCAGTGATGTGAACTGAGTGGTCCAGTCTGAGGCAGCACCTTTTTGAAGAGTATGAGACCCCCACTGCAGACCTGGCCTTGGGATGCTCTACAGTATAGGGGAATGTCCAAGCCTCTGGCTGCCATTTCTGAGAGTAAGCCATGGCACACTGGGTTCCCAGGAAGGGGAGAAAAATTAATGCACAGTGGAGACCTGCTCTGTATCAGACACAGGAATCATTAGCCCCAATTTTGGAGGTCAGGAGTCTGAGGTCCAGAATAGTTGCATCACTAGGGTTGGTACTACACAGTGTGGTAACTCATGGCACCACTCTTCACCCCCATGGGCCTTCTCCTGTACCAAACCACAGAGAATCCTTAACAGTGTTTTTTCTGATACAATAAAGAAAGTTGTAAATTGCTTACATGTAATATGTTTTAGATTATATTGACTCTAAAAACACATCTATTTTGTGAAAATTTTCTACATTGAATTACATTATTAGTAACTGAGGGAAAGTCTTTGCATTTTCTCCTTCTTTTCCTTTAATTTCTACTTCAGATTTAAAAAAAGTTACTGATCTAGGTTTACAAATACTACTTATCACAATATTGTAGCTAAAATACCAGGAAGTTTAACAACATCAGTGACTATAAAAACACTGGCAGCAACAAAAAAACAACAGGGCATGCTAGTAGCATGTATAGACGAAACCATGTGAGTCAAAGCATCACTGCAATTGGGTAATAATGACAGCTCTGACCAGAGCACATTAGAAGAGTCAAAAAGTAAATCAAATTGAGCATTAACCTTGTAGGTATATTGATACATGGAAGCTGGGCTTATAAAAACTATTTCTGTTGTTACATCTAAAAATAGGGATATGTCTATTAAAACAAACAAACTTCTGCTGAAACATAGCACAAAAATTTTATAGATAGTAGTCTACACCCAGGAACTCCCACAGTGATGTCACTGACCCCCAGTGACAATGGGATGCTAGAGAAGTCACCCAGACACAAGATGTGAAGATGGGTTCACACTCAGCCTCAGTGACTTGGGTTACCTCTGCTACATTAGATTCTCTGTGGGATCCTTTGGGGGACCCTGTGGGAAATAAGCATGGTGACCACATCTGCTGAAAGAGGGATCTCGGTAAGGTCCAGAGGCTGGGGGAGTGGGAGCCAGAGCCCTGGGAAGGTCCCAGTGACAGTGACAGGAAGGTGGGAAGGGAAACTGAAGCAGGACTCTACAGTGCCATCAGGCACCCTAGCATAACCTTCAGCCTCAGGCTAATGCCCCCACCCTCAAATGGATAGCCGGTCAAAGTATCTAAGTCTCCCAGCACACCCTCAGCACCCCTGCTGGCAGATCTCTAGCCCCAGAATGGGCAGAGGATTGTCTTCTTAGAAAATCATCACATTCTGTAATTTTAAAACAACTTTGATGCAAAACAGTCAGAAGAGAATCTTGAGGTAACAGTCTGGAAAAATTCAGATTGTGCGACATGCTACAAGATAATTGGTGTGAAGTATCCAAAACAGTCAATGCCATGAAATGTCATGAAAAATCATGAAGGGTCTGGATCCAAACATCTAACTAGATTCAAAATGTCTAAACAAAGAAATGAAGTACGGGATCACTGGCTGGATCCTGAATTTTTTTCAAAAGGCCCCAGAAGACGTTACTGGAGAAAGTTTAATATGGATCTTATTTGAGAAAATACTTTTGTGCTAATATCAAATTTCTTGTGAAATTCAGTTTAATAACAGCATTGTGGTTTTGTAGGCAAACGTCCATATTCCTAAGGAAATATATCCTGAAATCTTTAGGGTGAGGGTCATGATTCCAGCAACTTACTCTATTTTGGTTTTTTAAACTTTTTATTGTGAATTGAGTAAAGGTTTTTAGAGCAGATCAGTTTTCCTCAAAGGTTCATACATATTTTGTTTTATCTCACTGATTACAATACCTGCAATGAAACATCACTTTCCTGTGTTTCCTGTTTCCATTCTTCTCTCTTTCTTAACCCTTCTGAACAGTGCCTTTGGGAAAATGCTGTTCTTTTCATTTCAAATGGTTGATTATTCTAAAGTGTGCATACCTCCCTAGTGTTATTATTCTCCTTATAGAATAACCTATCTATTGTTTGGCTGAAATTGAGCCATGGGGGTGGGTTCAGTTCCAGAGCTGGGCCATAGTCTAAGGGGTGTTTCATCAGTCTCTATTTGACCAGTAGCCTGGTCTTCTTTTATGATTTTGAGCTTTGTTCTACAATTTTCTCCTACTCTATACAACAGTGCAGTCTTAAATGATCCAGAAAAAGATAGTATAAAACAAAAGTAAAATGTTAACAGTTGTGGATTTAAGTGCAGAGTATATGAAACCTTTCCAAATAAAAATATTTGGAACATCTCCAAGTTCCCAAAAGGTAATGGCAATCACCTAAAACCAAATATTTTTACTGTAAAAACCTATATAGATCAACTAGAAGAGTAAATAAAATCAAGAGAAAAGATGTCAGTTTGGGAACTAAGGTGCACCTGACCCAAACCATGGTATTTTCAATAGCCTCACATGCGTGTGAAAGTTAGACAACAAATAAGATCATAGAAGAATTGACGAATTTGAGTTATGGTGTTACAGAAGAATATTAAAGGTACCATGGATTGCCAGAAGAACAAACAAATCTGTGTTGGAAGAAGTACAACCAGAATGCACCTTAGAAGCCAAGATGATCAGACTTCACCTCTCATACTTCGGACATCATGCTTGGTAAAGTGGAGAATCAGTGAAAAAGAGGGACACCTCCTCAACAAGATTGATTAGCACAGTGCCAGCAGGAAAGAGCTCAAGGAAAACAGCAATTATGAGAATAGTACAGGACTGGGCAGTGTTTTGTTCTGTTGTACATTGAATCGATCTGGGTTGGGACCGACTTAACAGCACCTAACAACATACCTACACCTATTGCTTACCTTAAGGTCAGCAGTTAGAAACTACCAGCCGGCCCACGGCAGAAAGATGAGGCTTTCTACTCCTGTAAAGATTTACACCCTCGGCAACCCTGTACAGGGTCGCTATGGGTCGGAACCGACTAGACGGCACTTAACAACAACAACAACATGGCTTATTTAAGAGACAAACGGGTGTGAATGTTGTTGTTATGAAATATTATTGAGTTGGTTCTGACTCATAGCGAACCTATTAGAGTTTCCAAGCAGCAGCTGGTGAGTTTGAGGCACCAACCTTGTGGTTCAAACTGACTTTGTGGTCCAGTGCTTTATCCCACAGCACCACAGAAAAACCAGCCTGCAGAACCCAATCCAGAGCCCCTGCTGGAACGGGAAGTCAGAGAAGGGAGGGTGGGCATGAGTTTAGGAAAAATAACTCCTGGAACAAGAAAGTCCTTCCTGAACGGAGAAATATCGAGATCAGGTCTGAACTCAGGTGAGTATGAATAAGAAAGGGGGCAGACTTGTGTGAGGTCAGAGGCAGCTATCTCTGGGAGGCTGTGCTATAGAGAGGAAAGTGACTTAGAAGTAGAGACCACTCTTAGCAAAGAGATACGGAAGAAGCAAGCATGGAAATTCAAGGACCTATCCAAAAAAAAGTGAATTATAAACTCAGAAGACACTCTCATTCCCCCAAACCACCATCAATTAATTAAAGGCAAACCACTTTTATCGCATCAATAGAAGAATACCCCTGAACTAGGAAAACTAATAACTTTCGTTATCCAAATACCCAACTCCAGCTCACATTCTTTTATTATTGCCAGTCAGGAAAACAAAAGCATTTCTTAATTAACAGAAAGTAACAGACAATATACACCATAAAGAACGGACAATTCTCTCCATAAAACAACTTACAGAGGAAAAACAAAGCACAGCATTCCAACTTGAATTAGCTTGAGAAAACATTCAAAGACATTAAAAAAAATTTTGGAAAGACAGAAAAAAATCTATTTGGAGGATCCTTTGGGAAATGGGCATGTGGGCATGTCTGTTGAAAGGGGGATTCTGGTGAGGATAGGTGGCAAAGGTAAAGGATATCACTTCTATGATTGTTGTTGTTGTTAAGTGCCACTGAGTCAGTTCTGACTCACAGAGACCCTACATAGGGTTCCTGAGGAGCGGCTGGTGAGTTTGAACCACTGACCTTGCAGGTCAAATCAACCTTGTGGCCCAGCATATTGTTGTTGTTGTTGTTGTTAAGTGCCATCAAGTCAGTTCTGACTCATAGCAACCCTATATAGGGTTTCCTAGGAACAACTGGTGGGCATGAACTACTGATCTTGCTGTTAGAAGTCCAACACTTATCCTATAGTGCCATACCAGGACCCCTGTACAAATTTATACAGACTTGTACAAATTCAGAAAGAAAATTGAAGAAAAAGACAAAATGCTCTCAGAAACGAGCACTAAATTAGAAGTTGTTTTAGGGAGAATGGATTTGACTAAAAATGTAATAAGGTTAATTGAGAAAATGAATGAAAATGACCATAAAACAAAAAGTGAATCAAATAAATGCTAAAGGGAATCACAGAGAAAAGGATAGAGATACAAGATAGGAGTGAAAAGATCCAACATGCACATTATTAGAATCACTGAAAATGAAAATAATGGGACATAACTAACATTTAAAATACAATCTAAGAGAAAAACTTTCTGGAAATAAAAGAAGACTTGAATCTGAATATTCAAAGGGTTCGTGTACTTCGGGAAACTGATCTCAAATGATCAACTCCAAAACATCTTCTAGTAAAAGAATTAGATTTTAAAGATAAAGTAATAAAAATCCTTTGGCTCTCCAGGAAAAATGAGCAAGACACAAACAAAGAAAAGCATATTTACATCAGGCTTCCTGAGAGCAGCATGTAACCAAGACAACAATTCACAGCAACATTTTCTACAAATTTAAGGAAAAAAGGTGAATCAAGGATTTTATAACCAGCCAAACTATCCTTTAAGTATCAAGGGTATAGAAAAAGTTTTCAATATTCAAGAAATCTGAGAATACTGCACTCAAGAGCATTTTTTGAAGAATCCATCCAAAGCTAAGCTTTGTTCCACCAAGGAATAACTGGGGAAACTTTAACAAAATAAAATACTAGTAAACAGAATCAACATCATTGTGGCAAACAGACTCTAGGCCATCTATTATCACACTGGGCCCCCTCCATTATCCCAGCCTCCTGGTATTCATGCCCTTGTATAATTCTCTTCCCTTGAGAATAGGTGGCACCTCTGATTTGCTTCTAACAAATAGAATGTGACATATCTATATAGGCAGTGGGATAGCACTTATGTGATTAAGTTATGTTATATAAAACTCCATCATGCTAGGAGATTTGCGTAGAAACTCTCTTTGCTGGCTTGATCAAGTAAGTGGCCACATTGAGGTAGTCCGTGTGCCAAGGAACTGTGGCCCCTGGAAACTATGGATTTCCTCAAGAAACTGACAGTGGCTTCTAGTAGTTAAGGGCAGCCTCAGACAACAACCAGACAAAACATAAACTCTCAGTCCAATAGCCACAAAGAATGGAATGCTGCTAACAATCACATATTATGGATTGAATTTTGTTCCCCCCAAATATGTATTGTAAATTCTAAGCTCTATGCTTGTGGTTATAATCTCATTTGAGAATGTGTTACCTTTGTTATGTTAATGAGGCAGGATTTGTGTCAGGTGTATCTTGTGTTAATCTCTTGTGAAATATAAGAGATTACACAAGCTAGAGAACCAGAGATGGGAAAAACACATGCCAAGTCACAAAAAGACTGCTTAGAAATAGAAGCTCAGAAGAAACAAGGGTGTTCCACCAAAGCCAACACAGAGAGAAAGCCTTCTCCCAGAGCTAGCAGCCTGAATTTGCTAGTCTCCTAAACTGTGAGAAAATAAAGCTAGTTTTGTCAAAGCCACCACTTGTGTGGTATTATGTTATAGCAGCACTAGATAACTAATGCACCACATAGTGGAAAAATGAAACCTTCCTTAGTTAAACTTCCATATGAAAATCTAGTCATGACCAACACCAGCAAAAACACCATGCCCAGACTCCTGAGTCACAGTCATTAAGAGATAATAAACATGTGTTATTTTAAGTCACTAAATTTATGTTAACTTGTTATGCAACAATTGATAACTAATATCCTTATGCCCAAGTAGGATTTATTTCAGGAATGCAAGGATGGCTCAATATTAAGTTGTTGTTGTTATGTGCCATGGAGTTGGTTCTGACTCATAGCGATCCTGTACAGGGTCGAGGCTGTAAAACTTTACGGGAGAAGAAAGCCTCATCTTTCTCCCATGGAACAACTGGCAGTTTTGAACTGCTGACCTTGAGCCTTGCAGCCCGATTTGTAACTAGGGCTAGGATACTAAGTAGGGCTAGGACTAGAGTTGTGGGATGACATCAAGAACATCATACATGAAGAAAGCAAAAAGTCATTAAGAAGACAAGAAAGGAAGAGAGGGTATATGCACAAGAACACCCACATTTGCAGATAATACCCACTTAACCTGGCTTCAATGACTGGATGATCAGAGCTCAACTAGAAGAAGAAAAAAGAGGGAAAAAAAGAGAAATCTGATACTATTTGATGAACTTGACCTACACCTATGGATGCAGTAGCTCAAAAGAGGGAACAAATCTTTACAGCAAGGATCCTAGCCCTTCCATACACAGAATAGACATGGATGGGCAACTTGGACATTGGCTACCCAAAGTGGATGGGTGGTGGGGCTTCAAAGGCAAGAACTGATTGGCTTACAAGCTTTCAAGAGGGAACCTAGATCCAGAGGGCATGGAGGAAGGTAGAATTGCCACTGAGTAGTATCCTAGGCAGGGCTGATGAAAGGTCTCTTGTGATACAATAATGAACAGCTGTTATCAGGACTGATTGTGAGGGTTGGAAATGTAAAGGTAGACGTTTTGTAGCAAAAGGAGGGGAGTGATTGCCTTTGCAGTCTAGGAGCGGAGGTCCCTGGGACCATCAAAGGAGAAAAGCAGAGAGCAGGACCCTACCCAGAGAAGCAGTGACACCAGAGATGGAGGCAGAAACGATGATGTGGAGATATGGAGCATCTGGGGACTTTAAAACTAGAGAGTAAGAGGGGCTGTGTGCTGAGGACTGGGGGGCAGGCTTGTAGGGTATACCCTTTGGTTAGTTGATGATGAATGGAGGGGATTCTGATTTTAAAAAATAACACGAAATACACTATGGATTAATGGTATCTATCTATCTATCTATATACACATATACATATATATACACATTAACTAACACATGCATATGAACATGCACACACACATATATATGTATATAGTGGATTCTTGTTGTTAGGTGCAGTTGAATTGGTTCTGACTCATAATCATCCTATGCAAAACAGAACAAAACATTGCCTGGTCCTGTGCCATCCTCACAACTATTGTTATGTTTGAGCCCATGGATGCTGCCACTGTATCAGTCCATCTTGTTAGGCATCTGCATCTTTTTCGTTGACCCTCCACTTTGCCAAGCATAATATATATCTCCAGGACTGGTCTTTCCTGACTACATATGCAAAGTAAATGAGACTAAGCCTCACTATTTGGTTTCTAAAGAGAATTCTGGTTGTACTTTTCCTAACAGATTTGTTTGTTCTTCCGGCAGTCCATGGTACCTTCTTTTTTAATTCTAAAATATGTGCATTCTTTTTCTTTTTGGAAAATTTTTAATGTGAATTGAGAGAAGGTATATAGAGCTTATTTGACCTGTATGCTGAGCAAATAATCCGAGAAGCTGGGTTATATGGTGGCATTAGCATTGGATGAAGACTCATTAAAAATGTGCGATCATATGCAGATGATACAACCTTGCTTGCTGAAAGTGAAGAGGACTTAAAATATTTACTGATGAAGATCAAAGAGCACACAGCCTTTGGCATGGATTACATCTCAATGTAAAGAAAACAAAAATCATCACCACCTGACCAATAAACAACATTCTTATCAATGGAGAAAATTGAAGTTGTCAAGGACTTCATTCTTGGATCAACTATCAACACTCATGGAAGCAGCAGTCAAGAAATCAAATGACATATTGCATTAGGCAAATCTGCTGCACAAGACCTTTTTAAAGTGTTGAAGAGCAAAGATGTCAGCTTGAGAACTAAGGTACACCTGACCCAAGCCATGGTATTTTCAATAACCTCATATGCATGTGAAAGTTGGGCAGTGAATAAGGAAGACCATAGAAGAATTGATACTTTTGAGTTATGGGGTTGAAGGAGAATATTGAAAGTGTCATGGGCTGCCCATAGAACCAACAGATCCGTGTTGGATGAAGTGCAGCCAGAGTGCTCCTTGGAGGCCAAGATGGCCAAATTTCATCTCTCATCCTTTGGACATATTGTCAGGAGGGTCCAGTCGCTGGATAAGGATATCATGTTTGGTAAGGTGGAGGGTCAGAGAAGAAGAGGAAGACCTCCAATGAGATGGATTGGCCAAGGGGCAGCATCAATGGGCTCAAGCGTGGCAACAGTAGTGAGGTTGGCCCAGGATCGGGTGCTGTACATAGAGTTGCTATGAGTCAGCACCGACTTGATGGCACCTAACAACAGAGCAGACCATCAAATTACAGTTTTACATTCAATAAATGACACACTTTATTTCATCTAAATGATTTTTATTCCCTCCTTGTAGCAACAGTTATCCTACTTTCTCCTGTGGTTCTTATTTCCATTCCAGCCTCTTCCCAAACCTTCTGAACTTTGTCCTTAGATAAATGTTTTTTGATCTTGAATTCTGATCTTGAATGTTGACTATTCCATGGTAAGCATACCTTACTAGGGTTGTTGTCTCCCCCTGTATACCTATCTACCACTTGGTTGAAAATTGGGTCACAAGGGTGAGTTCTGTTACAGACCAGAAGGGTGGCCAAGGGCCACAATCTCAGGCAAATTCAGTTTCTTTTTGACCAGTAATCCTGGTCTTTTTATATATATATAATTTTGAGTTTTGTTCCACACTGTCACCCACCCTATCTTGGATATCCCTTTCAGAGCAGTTGGTATCTAGTTTTCTGGACTCAGAGTAATGGACACTGATGTTCACAAGCTCCATTAGTCCATTGGACTTACTGATTCCAAGCATCTTCATTTTTCATCACTCTCTGTCTTCTCACAGGGAGAGATCCATAGTGCACCTTTCATGAGTTTTGAGGCTCCTTCTCGATACTCACCAAAGTAGGATATAACATTGTCTTTGTAGACTGTTGTTGTTGTTAGGTGGGGTCAAGTCAGCTCAAATTCACAGTGACCCTATGCACAACAGAATGAAAATCTGCCCAGTTCTGCACCACCATCAGAATCGTTACAAATGAGCCCATTGTTGTTGCCACTGTGCCAATCCATTTCATTGGGGTCTTCCTATTTTTTTCTGACACTTCAATATACAAAGCATGATGTCCTTCTCCAGATACCAGTTCCTACTTATACTATGTTCAAAGTATGAGAGACAAAGTCTCGATCCTGGCATCTAAGAAGTATTCAGGCTGTACTTCTTTCAATACAAATGTACCAATTTTTTTTTAAAATCCATTTGCACTTTGATGTGCATTTAGGCTGTCTCCATCTTTTTGCTATTGTGAGTAGCCATGCCATGGTTCTTATTTCTTGGGGATAAATCCAAGTAAACAGATTGTTGAGTCATCCGGTATTGCTATTTCCAACTTTTTGAGGAAGTGTCATATCGTTTTCCACTGTAGTTGAACCATTTTACAGTCCCACCAGCAATGTTCCAGTTCTCCACACCCTCACCAGCATTTGTTGTTTTCTGTTTTGTGAGATGCTATTTCAATGTTGTTTTTATTTGCATGTCTCTATAGCGTAGTGGTTACGAATCGGGCTGCAAACCTTAAGGTCAGCGGTTCGAAACTACCAGCTGCTCCG
>NW_006408968.1:149053-160217 GCF_000296735.1 Chrysochloris asiatica
TTCAAGCCATGGTATTTTCAATAACCTCATATGCATGCGAAAGCTGGACAGTGAATAAGGAAGACTGTAGAAGAATTGATGCTTTTGAGTTATTGTGTTCGAGGAGAATATTGAAAGTGCCATGGACTGCCAAAAGAACCAATAGATCCATGTTGGAAGAAGAGCAGCCAGAATGCTCCTTGGAGGCCAAGATGGCCAAACTTCGTCTCTCATACTTTGGACATATTGTCAGGAGGACCAGTTGTTGGAGAAGGATATCATGTTTGGTAATGTGGAGGGTCAGAGAAAAAGAGGAAGACCTCCAATGAGATGGATTGGCCAAGTGGCAGCATCAATGGACTCAAGCGTGGTCCCAGGATCAGGCTGTGTTTTGTTCTGCTGTGCATAGGGTCGCTATGAGTTGATACCGACTCAATGGCACCTAACAACAACAACAACATTGGCTAGGAAAATTGGGAGTTGTCAAAAATAAAATGGAACCCAAAAAGATCAATAATCTAGGTATTAGTGAGCTGAAATGGACTGGTATTGGCCATTTTGAGTCTGACAATCATATAGTTTACTATGCCATGACCAACAAATTTAAGAGGAACAGTGCAATACTCATCATCAAAAAGAACATTTCAAGATCTATCTTGAAATTCAATGCTGTCTGATAGGATAATATCCATATGCTTACAAGAAAGACCACTTAATACCACTATTATTCAAATTTACACACCAACCACTAATGTCTCTGATGATGTAACTGAAAAACTCTACCAACTTCTTCAGTCTGAAACTGATCAAATATGCAATCAAGATATATTGATAATTATTGGTGATTGGAATGCAAAGGTTGGAAGCAAAGAGGAAAGGTTAACTATTGAAAAATATGGTCTTGGTGATAGAAATAATGCTGGAGATCACAAGACAGAATTTCGCAAGACCAATGACTTCTTCATAGCAAATACCCTTTTAAAACAACATAAATGACTATATACATAGACCTCACCAGACGGGATACACAAAAATCAAATTGACTACATTTGTAGAAAGAGACAAATGAAAATTCCATATAATCAGCCAAAACAAGGCCAAGGGCAGACAGTGGAACAGGCCATCAATTGCTGACATGCAAGTTCAGGTTGAAGAGGAAGAAAACTAAAACAAGCCCACCAGAGCCAGAAATTTTGAAAGGGAAGCTTGAGAAGACAATGTAAAATATGACAATGAAATGTACAAAAATCTGAAGTTAGAAAACCAAAAGGGATGAACACTTTCAGCATTTCTCAAGCTGAAAGAAAAGAAGAGAAAATTCAAGCTTTGACTTGAAATGCTGAAGAAGTCTATGGGCAAAATACTGGATGATGCAGAAAGCATCAAAAAAAGATGGAGGGTATATACAGAGTCATAGTCCCAATAAGAAAGAGTCAATGTTCAACCATTTCAAGAGGTATGATCTTCAAATGCCTAAATGATTAAGAACCGTGGTACTGAAGGAAGAAGTTCAAGCTAAACTGAAAGTATTGGTGAAAAATAAGACTCAAGGAATTGAGAGAATACAAACTGAAATCTTTCAACAAACTGATGCAGCACTGGAGGCGCTCACTTATCTGTGCCAGGAAATTTGGAAGACAGCTACCTGGCCAACCTATTGGAAGAGATCCATATTTGTACTCATTCCAAAGAGAGGTAACCCAGAGAAATGAGAAAATAATTGAACAATATCATTAATATCATATGCAAGTAAAATTTTGCTCAAGATAATTTTTTAAAAGTCTCAATGGTACAGGGAACTGCCAGAAATTCAAGCTGGATTCAGAAGAGGATGTGGAACTAGTGATATCATTGCTGGCATCAAATGGATCTTGACTGAAAGCAGAGAGTACCAGAAAGATGTTTATTTGTGCTTTATTAACTATGCAAAGGCTTTTGACTGTGTGGATCATGACAAGCTACTGATAATATACCAAAGAACGGTTATTCCAGAACACTTAATTGTGCTCATCAGGAAGCTGCACCTAGAGGCAGTCATTTGAACAGAACAAGGGGAAAATGAATGGTTTAAAATCACTAAAGTAGAGCACCAGGTTTGTATCCTTTCACCGTACTTACTCAATCTGTGTGCTGAGCAAATAATATGAAAAACTGGATTATATGAAGAAGAGCATGGCATCAAGATTGAAGGAGACTCATTAATAGCCTACGACATGCAGATGCTACAACTTCACTTGCTGAAAGCAAAGAAGACTTTAAAAACTTACTGATGGATTACACTTCAATGTGAAGAAAGCAGCAATCTTTACCACTAGACCAATAAATAACATCATGATAAATGGAGAAAAGATTTAAGGTGTGAAAAACTTCATTTTGCTTGGATTAACAACCAACACTTATGGAAGCAATAGTCAAGAAATGAAATGATGTATTGCATTTAGCAAATCTGCTGCAAAACACCACTCTAAAAGTGTTGAAGAACAAAGGTATCATTTTGAGGAGTAAGGCCTGTCCCAAGGTATTTTCAATTACCTTATATGCATATAAAAGTTAAACAAAAATCAAAGAATATTGTAGAAGAATCAATGCATTTGAATTATGGTGTTGAAGAAGAATATTAAAAGTATCATGGACTGCTATAACAACAAAATCTGTGTTGGACGATGTATAGCCAGAATGCTCCTTGGAAGCCAGGTTTGTGAGACATCATTTCTCATACTTTGGATATGTCATCATGAGGGACCAGTCTCTGGAGAAGGGCATTGTGCTTGGTAAACTGGAGGATCAGTGAAAAAGAGGAAGATCCGCAACAAGATGGATTGACACAGTGGCAGCACCAGTGAGTTTAAAGTTAACAATGGCTGTGAGGGTGGTACTAAACTGGGCACTGTTTGTTCTGTTGTGCATAGGGTCGCTATGCATCTGAGCTGACTCGGTGGCACCTAACAATAACAACACCCCCTTGCCCCTTGACTATCCACTACACCTAGACAAAAATTCAAACTCCTCTCTTCACCCACAGTGTGAGCTGTCTCTTGTCCACTCATTTTATTGGCTCTGCTCCAGCTTCTCCTATCCACCACACGTCTGCCTCAGGGATCTTGAACCTGCTGTTCCAGCAAATCTTTTTATGTGGGTGCTCACATCGTATTTACATTACAGTCAGAGGTTACTGCTCAGGTCCATGTAACCATGTTGGTCTCACCCTAAGTATCTTGTTTCATTTCCTCCCTAACAATTATCACCATCTGATGTGATCTCAGTTTTTCTTGTAATTACTCATTCAGCTCCCCTCTCCCACCTCAGCTTGTAAGCAGGACTTGGGTATGGAGCAGCTAGCACATAGCAGTCTCTCAATGAAAGTACTGGGTGAATGTGGACAACCTAAGGCCTCTCCCATAGCCTAATGGAGTAGCTGGAGTATGGCTTTTCCAGTTAGTCCTAACTTGGTTGAAAAATCTCCACTTCATGGTCCTGTCAACTCTCTAAGCCTCAGTGACTTCAACTGTAAAATGGATACACAACATCTGTCTATCAGGTAAATCGCAATATACTTCTCTGTCCCTGAGCCTTAGCAAACCAGCTGCTCCAAAGCCCCAAGAGGCGTAAGGTAGAGGGTGTGTGGTGACCCCCTCTACCACCCCAAGTTGCCATGCCTGTCTGTCACACACAGCCACTCATGACGATCATGGGGCAAAGTCCCGAGCATCCCACCTTAATTCCCCTCCAGATCTTTTTTCCCCCTTATCTGAACACAGAGAAAAGAAATGAGCTAGGTGGTCCAGCTCACTGTTACTGCTGAGGGACACACCCAGAATTCCGAGCATCCCTGCATTCTCTACGATTTGTCCTCTCAAATCTGATCCCAGTTCCAGTAATAACATCCTCTTACCTATGGGTAGGTGAAGCACTCTCAAGAACCCCACGGTCAGCCTTATTGTCCCCATTTCATAGAAGGGGAGATTGAGGCCCAGAGAGGGGCGTGGCTTGCCCAGTGCCAGGTGGAGGCCTCGAGTCTAGGGAGGCTTCCTCCCCTCCTTTCCCATCCCCAAACCCCGCCCGAGCGGCCCATGAAGCTTGCTCAGCGCGCAGTGTGGAGGGGGGCGGTGGGCGCGCGGCAGAGCCCGTTCTCCCGCAAATGCAGCCCGGGGTGTGCCCTTCGCCGGTGCCCTCCCCGCCACCCTGGGCGCCCAGGTCCCTGCGACCACGCAGAGCTGCCCTCTGCTGACCCAGCACCACTCCTGTTCTTCCCAACACCTCCCCGCCTTCAGCCTTTCCCCCGCTGGCCGCCCGGACGCGGGCCACACACTCAAGCCGCCTCGGCCGGGCACTGCTGGCCGGCCGGTCACGCGCACTGTCACCCGCGCGCGTACCTGCGCCCCAGGTCAGGCCCGCGCGTCCTCGCGCCGCGCTCGCTGCCCCGCACACACGGCCCGGACCTCACAGTCACCGCACCCCGCTACCCGCCCGCAGCCCCTTTCCCGCGGTCGCTCTGTCTGCGCCCTGCCCGCAGCGCCAGGTGCATGCCAGACCCACCGTCCCTACTCACCGGCTCCCGGCACGCCCCGACCCCAGGTCCGGCCCATGGGCAGCGCCGCCCGCCCGCTGCCAGCCGCGGCACCGCGGTCCCGGGGCGCTGCCCGCCGCTCACTGCCCGCGCAGCTCCCCGGCTCAACCAGCCAGTGCGCCTGGCGGCCGGCCCGGGAGCTGCGCGGCGCGGCGCAGCGCTCCCTTGCGGTCGCACAGGGTAAAGCAGAGCGGGAGGGGTGCGGGTGGAGCCTAAGGGAGCTCCCCCTCCCAGCCAAGCCTCCGTCTTCCATTCGCCTCCTGGCGACCTCCGAAGCCTCTATGGCCCTGTCCACCAGGACCTGGTGCTGCCTCTCCTCTGCTTCCAGGCCTCAGAATCGCCTCCCAGCCTGTGGTCAGGTCCTAAACGCCTGCACTGCCCAATAAGGAGCATCAGAAGCTGCCACATTGAGCATGGATCCTCCCAGATTCTGCTTCCTCGCCTGGAAAACCCCTGGCACCTTGAGACCCATGGCATCCCTTTACCCAAGGCAGGGTCTTAACCAAGTCTCTGAGCTCTCCTGCCTTCCACTGAACTGTGCTTTGTCTGTGTAGCTGTATCCCTCAGTGGGTGTGTACAGGATGGTGTGTGTAAGACTACACAGAAGCCCCGGAGCAGCTTCATGTTGGGTAAAGGGGCCCGGGAACCTACCCATGGGAAGGTGGCTTTTTCACTTTTATAGATGGGAGGAGGCCAGCATAGGACGTGGACAGCCCTCTTGAACTGCCTCTACCTGGCTGTTAAAAGTTTCCTGGGTTGTCCCAGCCAGAGGCCAGAAACTTCAGTCAGGATTTGCCTGAGGAGCCATGGCAGGAAACTCACCCCAACCAGGTAAAGCAAAAATAATTTATTGGCTCATGAAGCTTAAGTCAACACTTGCTGCTTTCTTAGTTATCGATTCAGGGGCTGAAACTATATGACTAGGAGTCCATCTCCCCTTCCTTTCAGTTCCTCGATGGTGGGCCAATCCAGCCCATGGTCAAGCCTCTAGGGTGTGAGTGCTGGATAGGGGTAGAATGGAGAATGCTTGCAGTCACAGAGGTGTTTGTGGTGGAGAGGGAGGGTTGTGTCTCACAATGAGGAGCAGGTGTGGCCCCTTGGGTCTCCTCTCCCTGGGCCAGGTGGAGTGCTGCTCAGGAGGATAAAGTTAGCCCAGCAGCACTTTGAGTCTTGAGGCCAGTGTGGTGTTCTGTTCTGAGTCATACTCAACGTTGATGAACACTGTGAGTGCTCCAACTAGGCCCTGGGAGGTGACTGGCCCAGTGCAAGCATGGCATTTCCTTCCTCCTTCCCACTCTACCCCACTGCCCATCATGACCTGCCAGAACTCCAGAACATGGCGCTGTTAGGTGCTGCTGAGTTGGCTCTGACTCATGACACTATGCACAACACTGCCCAGCCCTTCACCATCTTCATAATTATTGTTGTAGCTGCTTTGTCAACCATCTCCTTGAAGCACTCCCTTTGTTCGCTGACCCTCTACCAAGCATGAAGTCCTGGCGTGGCACTGGAGGATAAACATTCTACCTGAAGATCGGTTTGAACTGCAAGGTTGGTGGTTCAAACTCACCAGCCACTCCTTGGAAACCCTATACAGGGTCATTATAAGTCAGAACTGACTCAGCAACACTTAACAACAACTACCAAGCATCATGTCCTTTTTCAGGGACTTGACCCTCCTGACAACATGTCCAAAGTATATGAGATTAAGTCTTGCTATCCTTGCTTCCAAGAGGCAATCTGACTGTTCTCCAGAATATGCTCATCCCTGAGGTGAGTTGCCCCAAAGTTTTCAGTTCAGCTTCACCTGACCACACCTCTTCCTACCTCATGGCATTCAACAGGCAGTCATTTCCCAGCTGCTCCTTGGAAACCCTATGCAAGGTCGCTATGAGTTAGAAGTGACTCGAGGGCACTTAACAACAGCAATGGGTTCTGGGCACCATTCCAAGTGCTGGGGATACAGCAGTGAGCAGGATACAGAGCCCCTGACCTCCTGGAACTCACAATGTGGAGAAGGAAGACTGAAAATTAACCACAGAAACAAAGAATACCAAAGACTGTTTCACAGAGAGCTAAGTGCCATATGTCACTAATACAGAGCAATGTGACTGAGAATGGCCAGGCCTACTTGAGCTGGAAGGGACTCAGGAAAGGTCTCTCTGGGGAACTGGTGTCTGGGTAGAGACCTAGACAAGTAGGAGCTGGCTGTGCAAAGGTCTGTGAAAGAATGTTTTGGGCACAGGGCATAGCTGGAGCATAGGCCCTGTGGCAGGCATGAGGCAATGAAAAGAGGTAGACTTGCCTGGAAAGATGCAGGAGGGTAAACTTGAGCGATAGAAGCTGAGAGAAAAAGGCCAGGTCAGGTGGCTTCCTGGCAGAGTGAGGAGCAGGAACTCTGTCCTCTGAGTGTGGTAGGGTTGGCCCCAACTCAGTCAGTAGCACCTTCAGCAAGCGTTGGTTAGGATGTGGCATTTGTACAAATCTTGGTCCTGTATTAGTCTCCTACATCTGTCTTCTGTACCACAAACTAGGTGGCTTAAAGTAACAGAAATGGGTTGCCTCATTGTTCTGGAGGCTAGAGTCCAAATCAGCATGTTGGCCAGGTCATTCTCTCTCTGTTGGCTCTAGGGGAAGACCCTTTCCTGTCTTTTTTAGTTTCTGGTCACCCTAAGTGTTCCTTGGTGTGTATTCACATGGCTATCCTTCCCCTGTCTATAGCTCTGTGTTTCTTCTCTTTTATAAAGACACCAGTCATATAGGATGACTGAAGGAATGCACATGGATTTGTGAGGGGCACGGATCCATCATGACACCCACGAAGCCCTACCTAGCATCTCCCAGACTCCTGCCTTGGTTGCCCAGGGACTAGATGGGTACACAATTGACCCTGGTACTCCCACATCTATCCCACCAGCCCAGCACTGAGACAGCTGACACCGGTGCTGCAGGGAGCCTGCAAGGCGGAAATGAGCATGACTTCCCAGGAGACAGCTGATGAGTACGGATGTGGCAATAGAGAGACCTGAGGGTTGTTTCAGGAGGAAGGTCCAAGACTGGAGGAGAAGGGACAGAGGGGACAGGGGTCTGACCAAGGTGACAGGAGCAAGGAGCCACATTTGCATCAGACAGAGACATCCACTGAGACTGGGGGCCAGGGAAATCCTCAGGGGAGTTGAAGG
This sequence comes from Chrysochloris asiatica, assembly GCF_000296735.1. Classification (NCBI taxonomy): domain Eukaryota; kingdom Metazoa; phylum Chordata; class Mammalia; order Afrosoricida; family Chrysochloridae; genus Chrysochloris; species Chrysochloris asiatica. Next base: position 156,782 of record NW_006408968.1, read on the forward strand.
TAACTAGATTCGTGGGTCCAGTGCCTGGCAGGGGCCCTGGTAGTAGAGGAAGGGAACCCTGGTGCTCCAGCAGCTACAGGCATCCAGGGGCCTGCTAGGATCCAGCAGCACCTCTGCCTAACTCCTGGCATACTCCCAGGCTCCCTTCAAAGCAGGGGACTCAGAAAGGAGTCAGATACCACCCAAGGCTGGTGTGTAAAACCATCAATAAGGTCAAGAACAAATACAGGGTTGTGGGCTCTGGTGAATGCATTTAATCAACTCAACCCATAATTCTCCCACTGGTGAAAGTGCTCACAAGTTACTATACAGGAAATGCCCCATTGAGAAAATCCCACTATGAGGCAACATCTAGACAGGGATGGGACAGATTTGTTTGTCTTTTTTGGCAGTCCATTCAATATGCTTCACCAATACCATAATTCAAGTACATCAGTTCTTCTCTGGTCTTCCTTATTCACTGTCCAGCTTTTGGACACATATGAGATGATTGAAAATCCCATGGTTTGAGTCAGGCACACTTTAGTTCTCAGAGTGACATCTTTGCTTTTTAGCACTTTAAAGAAATCTTTTGCAGCAGATTTGCCTAATGCAATACATCAGTTTCTTAACTACTGTTTTCTCGGGCAATGATTGTGGATTAAGTAAAATGAAATTCTTGACTTCAATTTTTTCTCCATTTATCGTGATGTTGCTAATTGATGCAGTTGGTGAGGATTTATATTTTCTTCATGTTAAGGTGTAATCCATACTGGAGGCTATAGTCTTTGATCTACATCAGTAAGTGCTTTAAGTCCTCTTCACTTCCAGGAAGCAAGGCCGTGACTTCTGCATATCTCAGGGTATTGATGAGGCTTCCATACCAGTGGTATCATTTCCAGCATCACAGCAACACTCAAAACACCACATTAAGACAAATTGAGAAAGAAGTGGTACAAATTGGCACTTGTTGTTGTTGTTATGTGCTGTGGAGTCGGTTCCGACTCATAAAGACCCTTTACAGGGTTTCCAAGGCCATAAATCTTTACAGGAGCAGAAAGCCTCATCTTTCTCCCACAGAACAGCTGGTAGTTTCGAACTGCTGACCTTAAGGTTCGCAGCCCAATTCGTAACCACTACGCTACCAGAGCTCCTTAATTGGCACTAGGTTCCATAAATTATATTGGGCTGAGAAGGGGAGAAGCAACCAGTGGAGAAAAATGCATTAACTTGAGTTGCAGGAACTACATGGAGAGGCCCTGGAGACTGGCTATGAGAGGATCTCTCTGAAGCAAACAAGACTGGGTTCCATAAGGTAACAAAAGTCAGCTGACATCAAGTTGACCTCAACTCCTGGCAACCCCAAATATGCTTCATAGGGTTTTCAATGGCTGATTTTTCAGAAATAGATTGCTGTTGTTGTAAGGTGCCTTCAAGTGGGTACCGATTTGTTGCGATGACCTTATACACAATAGAATGAAACAATACCCGGTCCTGCGCCAATCTCATAATCATTGCTAGTGCCACTGTGCCAATCCATCTTATTGGGGGTCTTCCTCTTTTTTGCGGACCCTCCACTTTGGCAAGCATGATGTCCTTGTCCAGGCACTGGTCCTTACTAATAATATGGCCGAAGTATGAGAGAAAAAGTCTGGCCATCCTGGTTTCTAAGGAGCATTCTGGATGTACTTCTTCCAACACAGATTTGTTTGTTCTTCTGGCTACAATCCATGATACTTTTAATGTTCTCCTCCAACACCATAACTCAAATGCATCAATTCTTCTACAGTCTTCCTTATTCATTGTTCAACTTTCACATGCATATGAGGCTGTTGAAAATACCATACTTTGGGACAGGCGTACCTTAGTCCTCAAACTGACATCATTGCTCTTGAAAGAGATTTTGTGCAGATATACCTTAAGCAATACGTCCTTTGATTTCTTGATTGCTGCTTCCATGAGTGTTGATGGTTGATTTGAACAAAATGATGTTTTTGACAACTTTAATCTTTTAACCATTTATCTTGATGTTGTTTATTAGTCCAGTGGTGAGGATTTTTGTTTTCTTTACATTGAGGTGCAACCCATACCGAAGGCTGTGGGCTTTGGCTTTCATAAGTATTTTTTAGTAAGAAAGGCTGTATCATCTGCATGTTGCAGGTTGTTAATGAGTCTTCCTCAAATCCTGATGCCACATTTTTCTCCATATAATCCAACTTCATATAATACAACCCTGATTCTGAAAGCTATGCCACTGGTATATCAAATACCAGCAGGGTCACCCATGGTAGACAGGTTTCAGGTGAGCTTCCAGACAAAGACAGACTAGGAAGAAGGAGTGTTGAACTACTTCCGAATCTTTAGTCACTGAAAACCTTATGAATAGCAGAAAAACACTGTCAGTTATAGTGCTGGAAAATGAGCCCCTCAGGTTGGAAGGCACTCAAAATGCAACCGGGAAAGAGCAGCCTCCTCAAAGTAGAGTTGACTGTGATGACATGAATAGAATAAAGCCTATGGGAGAAAAGCCCGCAGGACCTTTTTGCTGATGGGGCACAACTCAAAATGAAGAGAAAGAGCTGTAAACATCCATTGAAAATCAGAACATGCAATGTACAAAGCATGGATCTGGGAAAACTGGAAGTTGTCAAAAATGAAATGAAATGCATAAACATTGATATTTTAGGCATTAGTGAGCTGAAATGGACTGGTATTGGCCATTTTGAATCTGATGACCACATGGTTTACTATGCAGGGAATGACAAATTGAAGAGGAATGGTGTTGCATTCATGGTAAAAAAAGAACATAGCCAGATCAGTCATGAGGTACAACGCTGTCTGTGATAGGATAATATCCAAGTGACTACAGGGAAGCCCAGTTAATACCATTATTAATCAAATTTACGCACCAACCACTAAAGCCACTGAGGATGAAATAGAAGAATTCTACCAACTTATTCAATCTGAAATTGATCAAACATGCAAACAAGATGTATTGATCATTACTGGTGATTGGAATGTAAAAGTTGGGAGCAAAGAGGAAGAAAATCAGTACTTGGAAAATATGCCCTTGGTGATAGAAATGATGCTGGAGAACGCATGATAGAATTCTGCAAAATCAATGATTTGTTCATTTTAAATACTTTCTTTAGTCAGCATAAGAGACAACTATACACATGGACCTCACCAGATGGAATACATAGAAATCAAATTGACTACATCTGCGGAAGAGATGATGGAAAAGCTCCATATCATCAGTCAAAACAAGGTTAGGGGCAGACTGTAGAACAGACCATCAATTACTCATATGCAAATTCAAACTGAAGCTGATGAAAATGAAAACAAGTCCACAAGAGCCAAAATATGACCTTGAATATATCCCATTGAATTTAGAGATCATCTGAAGAACAGATTTGATACATTAAACATTGAAGACTGAAGACCAGAAGAGTTGTGG
>NW_006408968.1:161729-163173 GCF_000296735.1 Chrysochloris asiatica
GAGTGCTCCTTGGAGGCCAAGATGGCCAAACTTCGTCTCTCATACTTCAGACATGTTGTCAGGAGGGACCAGTCGCTGGAGAAGGATATCATGTTTGGTAAGGTAGAGGGTCAGAGTAAAAGAGGAAGACCCCCAACGAGCTGGACTGGCCAAGTGGCAGCATCGGTGGACTCAAGTGTGACAACAGTATTGAGGTTGGCCCAGCATCCGTCAGTGTTTCTTTCTGCTGTGGATAAGGTTGCTATGAGTCAGTACCGACTTGTTGGCACCTAACTACAAAAAATGAGTCTTCCTCCAACCCTGACGCCACCTTTTTCTTCATATAATCCAACTTCTTTGATTATTTGCTTAGCAGAAAGATTGAATAAGTGTGATGAAAGAATACTATGCTGGTGCACATCTTTCCAGATTTTGAAACATTCAGTGTCTTCTTGTTCTGTTCAAACGACTATGTCTTGGTTTATATAAAGGTTCCTCCTGAGCACAATGAAGTGTTCTGGAATATAATCCATTCTCCACAATGTTGTCCATAGGTTGTCATGATCCACACAATCAAATGCCTTTGTGTAATCAATAAAGCACAGGTAAACATCTTTCTGATATTCTCTGCTTTTAGCCAAGACCCATCTCATGTCAGCAATGATATCACTTGTTCCATATCCCTGTGTGAATCTAGCCTGAATCTGACAGCTCACTGTAAATGTACTGCTGCAGCCTATTTTGAAATTATCTTTTACAAAATTTCATTTGCATACGATATTAATGACATTGTTTGATGATTTTTGCATTCCATTGGGTCACCTCTCTTTGGGACGGCCAGAAATATAGATCTCTTCCAATCAGTTGGCCAGGTAGCTGTCTTCCAAGTTTCATATCATAGATGGATGCCTCCAGTGCATCTTGGACTTCTTCAGTCAATATCATTGTCTCTTCATCACATAAGCCACCCATAGTGACACTATGGGTTTCTGAGGAGCAAATGGTGAGCTTGAAGTGCCAATCTTGTGGTTCAAATGAATCCTTTAATATTGCAAGTCAAGGCTTTAAATTTTCCTTCAGTTATTTCAGCTTGAGAAATGCTGAGTGTGTTCTTCCTTTTTGGTTTTCTAACTCCAGATCTTTGCACATTTCATTATATTTGATCTTGTCTTTTCCAGCTATCCTTTGAAATGTTCTGCTCAGCTCATTTATTTCCTCATTTCTTCCATTTGGTTTACCATCTCTATGCTGCAGAGCAAGTTTCAAAGTCTTTTCTGGCATCCATTTGGTCTTTTCCTTCTTTCTTTTCTTTTTTAATGTTTTATTGTGAATTATGTGATAGTTTACATGGGAGAACATCAGCTTTACATTCATCCTATTGTATATTGTTTCATTGTCATGGTTACAATTCCCTCCATTCATCATCAACCAACCAAAGGGTATACCCTGCAGGCCTGCCCCCCCC
>NW_006408968.1:163996-167715 GCF_000296735.1 Chrysochloris asiatica
AAGAGTCCCCAGGTCTCTCCACATTGCTGGCTGACCAGGTCTCCACCTGGGTTCACTGGAGTCTATTGAATGTTGAAGCTCGCAGCTTCATTGCTGTTTTTCCCTCACTTTCCCTTATCAGTGATGAACGTGGTCACCAATCAGTGCGTGTATTCCCCTTGAGTCTTAGTCTTGGAAGGGGATTTGCACTGAGGGGACCTGACCACTTGCCTTGATGTCTCCTGTGTAAACAACTTGCTTGTTCTTGTAGTAATCAGTCCGACTGCCTATATTTTTCTGTATTTTTCCTGTCAGTCTTTCTTTCAAGAAGTATCTTCTGTTCTTCTAGCCACTCCAGGCTGGTCTGATTGTCCTATCAGGTGGAAATTTCCCACCTCAGAAGATTCTGGTTGTGATTCAGGATTCCACCTATGGTCTTATGTAATGCAGAGGCTCTGCAGGGCACATTGTAGCCCCATTTTAGGTATTCCAATCAGTTATAGGCAGAAGACAGACTTACAAGCTTTCTATGGTGATATTTCTGGCTGTTCCTTTCTCTCCTCCTCAAATGTTTATTTTATAATGGTATGCCAGGGAAATCAAGATTCAAAAGACAGTCAAGTATCTTAACATTATTCCCCCCCTTTTTCTCTATTCCAACCATGTTTCAATCCATGTATCCCAGAGCCCTGTTGTTACAAGGCTGTGCATACATCATTATTTACCTCTGTCCCACTTAGCCCATGCAAACCTGCCTAAGTGTTTTCCTGTCTGCTTTATTCTTCCATTCCCCTCCCCCTTCTTATGTATTACTCCCTCCCTAGCACCTAAGCTATCCTGTGTTTATTCCCTGCCCTGTGCTCCACCTTCCCCAACCTCCCCTCACCCCACTCCCCACATCCCAGTAACCAAAGAAATACACCCCTCCCCCCTTTAGTATGGGTTCTTTTTCTTAGTCTTTTACACTATTGGTCCTATACAGTATTTCTCCTTTTGTGACTGACTAATTTCACTCAATATAATGTCCTCAAGGTTCATCCATGTTATGAATGATGAAAGTAGCTTGCAGCTTCTTTGTTATTCTTCAAGGTAGCATAATATTCCATTGTGTATATGTACCACAGTTTGTTTATCCATTCTTCAGTTAATGGGCACTTAGGCTGTCTCTATCTTTTTGTTAATGTAAATAGTGCTGCTATGAACATTGGTATGCATATATCTACTCGTATTATGGCTCGTAATTCTTGTGGGTAAATACCTTGTAGAGGAATTGCTGATCATATGGATCAGTGCCATATTGCTTTCCAGAGAGGTTGGACCATTTTGCAATCCCACCAGCAGTGCAGGAGCATCCCAGTCTCTCTACATCCTCGCCAGCCTTTACTGTCCTCTACTTTTTTTGATCTTTGCTGTTATTGCTGGTATGAGATGATATCTCATTGTTGTTTTGATTTACATCTCTCTAATGGCTAGTGACTGTGAACATTTTTTCATATGTTTGTTGACTGCCTCGATCTCCTCCTTGGTGATGTGTCTGTTCATGTCCTGTGCACATTTTTTAATGGGGTTGTCTTTTTCTTGTAGAGGTGTTGTACTTTCCTATATATTTTAGAAATGAGTCCCTTGTCTGATGTGTCATTGCAAAAGATTTTTTCCCATTCTGTGGGTTTCCTTTTTACTCTTCTGGTGAAGTCTTTTGATGCACATAAGTTTTTAATTTTTAGTATGTCCCAATCATCTATTTCATCTACTTTTGTTTGTGTAGTTTTCAAAATGTTTTGTAGTCTGGGTATTCTCTGAATTAGTGCCCTCACATTTGTCCCTATTTTTTCATTGATGGCCTTCATAATTCTGGGATTCACATTTAGGTCCATAATCCATGCTGAGTTAGTTTTTGTATAAGGCATGAGGTGAAGGTCTTGTTTCAATCTTTTGCATATTGCTTTCCAGTTATGCCAGCATCATCTGTTGAAGAGACTATCACTTCCCCATGCGATATATTTAGGTACTTTGTCAAAAATCAGTTGGCTGTATGTGGATGGGTTAATTTCTGGATTTTCGTTTCTGTTCCATTGATCAATATATATTTCATTGTACCAATACCAGGCTGTTTTGACCACTGCAGCCATGTAATGAATTTTGAAGTTGGGGAGTAAGGGGTTTCCAATATTATTCTTCTTCTTAAGCAGTACTTTGCTTATCCTGGGTCTCTTTCCTTTTCATATAAAGTTTGTAACAATTTTTTCCATCTCTTTGAAGAATGTTGATGGATTGGGATTGTGTAAATTGCTTTGGGCAGTATTGATATTTTCACAATGTTAAGTCTTCCTATCCACAAGCATGGCACATTCTTCTATTTTTGTAGGTCTCTTTTGGTTTCTTGTAGTAGTGTTTTGTAGTTTTCTTTGTATAAGTTCCTTGTTTTCTGGTTACATTTATTCCTAGATATTTTATCCTCTGGGTGGCTATTGTAAATGGTATTGCTTTCTTAATATCCTTTTCAGTGCTGTATAGAGGAATCCAATTGATTTTTGTATGTTGATCTTATATCCTGCCACTTTGCTGGATCTTCCAATGAGGTCTAGTAGCTTTTTTACTGCGTCTTTGGGGTTTTCTACGTATCGGCTCATATCGTCTGCAAATAGAGAGAGTTTTACTTCCTCTTTGTCAATTTGGATGCCTTTAATTTCCCTTTCTTTCTGTATAACTCTTGCTACGACTTCCAGCACAATATTGAATAGGAGTGGTGATGAACAGCATCCTTGTTTGGTTCCTGTTTGCAGAGGAAAGGCTTTCAGGGAAGACTTTTCTTCATTGAGAGTAATGTAGGCTGTTGGTTTTGTATATATGCTCTTAATTATGTTGAAGAATTTCCCTTTAATTTCTACTTTGTTGAGGGTTTTTGTCAGGAATGGATGTTGGATTTTGTCAAATGTCTTTTCTGCATCAATTGATATGATCATGTGGTTCTTTTCTTTTTTCTTATTTATATGGTGGTTTACGTTGATCATTTTTCTAATGTTGAGCCATCCTTGCATCACTGATATGAATCCCACTTGATTATGATGTATTATCTTTTTGGTGTGCTGTTGGATTCTGTTGGCTAGGATTTTGTTGAGAATTTTTGCATCTATGTTCATGAGGGATATTGGATATTTTCTTTCCTAGTGATGTTCTTCTCTGATTTTGGGATAAGGGTTATGCTTGCGTCATAAAAGGTATTAGGAGATTTTCTATGCTCCTCTATATTATGTAATAATTTGAGTAGAATTGATAACAGCTCTTCCCTGAATGTCTGGTAGAACTCACCAGTGAAGCCATCTGTGCCTGGGCTTCTTTTGGTTGGGAGTCTTGATGACCTGGTCAATTTCTTCTTTTGTTATAGGTCTGTTCAGGTTTTCTACTTCACTGTGTGTATGTTTCAGTAGGTTGTGGTTTTCTAAAAATGTATCCATCTCTTCTAAGTTTTCAAATTTGTTGGAGTACAACTCTTCCATAGTATTCTGTTATTATTCTTTTGATTTCCTTTGGTTCCATTGTGACATTGCCCATGTGGTTTCTAATGCTTGTTATTTGTATCTTCTCCCTCTTTTCTTTTGTTAGATTAGCCAATGGTCTGTCAATTTTGTTAATCCTTTCAAAGAACCAGTTTCTTGTCCTGCTGATTGTTTCTATATTTTTTTCTGTTTTCTATCTCATTTATTTCTGCTCTAATCTTTATTATTTCTTTTCTTTTGGTG
>NW_006408968.1:169276-170874 GCF_000296735.1 Chrysochloris asiatica
ATATATATATTTGTTGTTAAGTGCTGTGGAGTCGGTTCTAATTCATAGCAACCCTGTACAGGGTGTCCGAGGCCGTAAATCTTTATGGGAGCAGAAAGCCTCCTCTTTCTCCTGCGGAACAGCTGGTAGTTTCGAACTGCTGACCTTGCGGTTTGCAGCCCGATTCATAACCACTATGCTACCAGAGCTCCATATATATATGGAACATCTATGAATAATAAGATATAAACAATCTAATAGACAAATGCCCTTTTTGTGACCTAATTATTTTCTGTTTAAATGTTTTTGTTGATACCATATATTTTCAATAACAAAAGTCATGCTGATGACAATGAAACGATGTACAATAGGATGAATGTGAAGCTATTGTTCTCCCATGTAAACTATCATATAATTCACAATAAAACATTAAATTAAAAAAATAAATCACCCACTATTATTGTAGATTCATCTATTTCTTTCTTCAAATTTATTGGAGTTTGCGGTATATATTTTGGAGCTCTTTCATTGGGAGCATAGATATTTATTATGGTTATGTCATCTGTTCAATTGTTCTTTTAATCATGAAATAATGTCCACTTTATCTGGTTTTTGCCTTAAAGTTTATTTTATCAGAGGTTAGTACTGCCACTCCTATTCGATTTTGATTGCAATTAGCTTGGTATATATTTTTTTGTCCTTTGACTTTTAATCTGTTTTTGTCTCTGTGTGTGAGATGTGTCTCTTGCAGGCAGCATATTGAAGGATCTTGTTTTCTTATCCATTCTGCCAACCTACATCTCTTAACTGGTGCATTTAATCTGTTTACATTCAGTGTAATTATCAATAGGTATGGATTAATTGCTGCCATTATGTTTGTTTTTTTGTAGTGTTGCTGCTTTTTTTGTTCTGTGTGTCTTCCTTTGTTGAGTTCATGCTTTTTGTGTTCTTTCTTGTGAGTTTCCTCATAGCTTTAATGTTTCCATGTTCTTCTTGGATTTTCATTTTCTTGGTATGTTGTGAACTGTTAATTTCTTTGAGGTTGCCTTATAGTCCATTAACTTTTCCCTCCATTTAGTGCAGTCTATTTAATCCTGTAATCTACCTGACCATCTCACCGTCTGGATCTGGATCTTTGTTACTACATGTTTATCTTCTTTTACATTGTAATTATTTTGATCACAGCCTGATCTCCCAGATTCTCTGAGTTTGTTCTTATAGTTTTCCTCTGTTCTCCACTCTTCCTTCTGTCAATTTAGTTCTGGGAGGTGCTGCCACGTGTGTCAATCTCTGGTTGTTGTCTGTTCTTGTTCGTTATCAGTCCACAGAACTCCCTTTAGGATGTTTTTCATAGCAGGGTTGGCTTTGGCACAATCCCTTAGCTTCTGTTTATCCTGGAATGTTTTGAATACACTGTTGTATTTGATTGATAGCTTTGCTGGATAAAGGATTCTTGGTTGGCAGTATTTTTCTTTCAGGGTTTTATATATGTCTTCCCATTGCCTTCTTGCTTGCATGGTTTCTGCTGAGAGATCTGAGCTTAATCTGACTTGCTTGCCTTTGTCTGTTTTCCTTAGCAACTTTTAGGAGTGTCTCTTTTCTTTGATTTTGGAGAGCTT
>NW_006408968.1:171527-176366 GCF_000296735.1 Chrysochloris asiatica
TCATCTGATTTTGCTTCTTGGACATGTTTAGTATTTTTCTGTGGCCTTAATACTTAATTGAGTGTATGTTTTGGTATTTTTTATGCTTTCTGATTGCTTCCAGGCAGATGTGATCAGGATGTGGGCTTCCCTTTTCCCTCTTCTTATTGCTTAACTCAGAGTAACTTTCACAGGTATTGTCTGCCTGCCTGGTATATGGTGGTTGGTATTGGTTCTTGCCTGGATTTTGGTGTTTTATAGCGTGTGATTTTAGCTTGACTATATGGCAGCAGTTTCTGTCTCTTCCTTGGTAATGTAGGGAGAGAAAGAGTCCCCCAAATGTAGAAGGTGGAGCATAAAACAGCAACAGCAAAAAAAAAAAAAAACCCACTGGAATGGATATTGTAGTCTATAATTACAGAAAAACGAGAGGAGGGAGAGAAGAATATAAAAAAATAATCTGTAGCCTAATATGAGTATGACTTTAATGTTGTCTTTCAGCTTCTTGTCTTCAAAGCTGCCTGAGAGATTTCAAGATGACACTGATGGACATCAGAAAGATGTTTACCTGTGCTTTATTGACTACACAAAGGCTTTCGATTGTGTGGATCATGACAAGCTATGGACAACATTGCGATGTATGAGTATTCTGGAACACTTAATTTTGCTCATGAGGAATCTGCACCTGGACCAAGAGGCAGTTGTTTGAACAGAACATGGTTTAAAATTAAGAAAGATGGCGACAAGGTTGTATTCTTTCACCATACTTATTCAACCTGTATGCTGAGCAAATAATCCAAGAAGCTGGGGTCTATGAAAAAAACCATGGCATCAGGATTGGAGGAAGACTCATTAACAACCTGTGATATGCAGATGATACAATTTTGCCTGCTGAAAGTGAAGAGGACTTAAAACATTTACTGATGAAGATCAAAGAGCACAGCCTTTGGTATGGATTGCATCTCGTTGGGGGTCTTCCTCTTTTTCTCTGACCCTCCACCTTACCAAACATGATATTCTTCTTCAGTGACTGCTCCCTCCTGACAATATGTCTGAAGCATGAGAGACGAAGTTTGGCCATCTTGACCTCTAAGGAGCACTCTGGCTGCACTTCTTCCAGCACAGATCTGTTGGTTCTTTTGGCAGCCCATGGCACTTTCAGTATTCTCCTCCAACACCATAACTCAAAAGTAGTTGAGTGCAAATCATTTGCACTACTCAGAGAACTTATTTTGACCCTAGTAAGAATAAGAACTGACACTGGTAAGGAGGAGAAAAACCACAGAAGCAAAACATGGGAAAGAAAAGAAGTACCTCATACCCCTTCCCTAGCTACAGCAGACCCCAACTAGGAAGAAAAGGAGAACTAACTCCAGATAAATTTGAGAACTTTGAATATAATATGGCAGTGGGCATTTTAATTACTGAATTGAGAATTTTGGACTCGAACTGTTTTCCATTGGTGACCAGAAAAGTAATGAGATCTATCCAAATCTTCAGTCAGTGACAAGATATGAACCTTCCCCACTGAATAACTCTCAAGGGACCTAACCAAATCCATTGTCACTTAGCCAGTTCCAACTAATAAGATAGAGTAGAACGCCCCATAGGGTCTCCAAGGCTCTAACATTTACGGACATAGAATGTCACATCTATCTCCTGAAGAGCATGGTTGGTGGGTTCAAACCACTGACCTTCAGGTTAGCAGCGGAACCACTTAACCACTGCACCACCAGGGCTCCTTTTGTCAAGAGGCAGGGGGACAGAAATAAATGTGCCTCTATGTGGGATTATAGGATAAGCATTGGCCCCCTAACCATAAGTTCAAACCTATCAGCTGCTCCTTGGAAACTTTATAAAAGGTCACTATGAGTCAGAACTGACTCAATGGCGCACAGAAACAACATTACATGTTATCACGAGGGACCAGTCCTATGAGAAAGATCATGTTTTGTCAAGTGGAGGGTCAGAGAAAAAGAAGAAGGCCTTCAAGGTGACAGACTGGCACAGTGGCTGCAACAATGGGCTCAAACTTAACAATGGTGTGAGGATGGTGCAAGACTGGGCAAGGTTTTGTTCTCTTGTACACAGGGTCAGTATGAGGCAGCGCTGACTTGATGGTACCTGAGAACACATCACATGAGTCCTGCTTATTCAGCATATTGCTTTCATTTGATTTTATACTGAATCACATTTAAGTAACATTGGTGGTGATGTGCTGTAGAGTCAATTCCAACTCATAGTGACACTGTATAAACTTCTGAGGCTGTAAATCTTTATAGGAGCAGAAGCCTCATCTTTCTCCTGCGAGAGGTTGATAGAGTTGAACTGCTGACCTTGCGATCAGCAGGTCAACTCGTAACCCAGAACCACTAAAGGATAATGCACTGGACTGCAAAGTCAGTTTGAACTGCAAGGTCGGGAGTTCAAACCCACCAGCCACTCCTCAGAAACCCTGTACAGGGACACTATGAGTCAGAATTGACTTGACAGCACTTAATAACAATACAAATAATTTAAGGAAGGACTGCAATTCATTGCAGCCGTTTTTCGTTAAAAAACGTTCTGCTATTTATTTAGCAAACTTGAATAGGGCTTGGTATTAACTTTGAGTTTTCAAATTGTGTACTGAAGAAATTTCATGATGTTCATGGTGTGGTGTGGTAGGTTAATGTGCTGAACTGCAAGATTAGTTTGAACTGAAAGGTTGACTGTTCAAGCTCACCACCCGCTCCTTGGAACCCTATACAGAGTTGCTATGAGTCAGAGTTGACTTAATGGCACTTAACAAAATGTTAAAGGGACTCCTGGTATGCCGCTGTAGGATAAGCACTATACTGTGAACCACAAGGTTGGTGGTTCAAACCTGCCAGCTGCTTCTTGGAACCCTGTACAGGGACACGATGAGTCAAAATCAACTGGAGAGCACTTAATCACAGCAGTGTTACTTAATGGGTAAAGGAAATGTAAAACCATATTATCTGTTAAATCAAGGTAAGGATTTAATAGTTTATTAATATATTCTACCTTTTCTGTATAAGAGAATATTTTTATAATAAAAAAGTCAACAAGACTTCTTTTTTTTTGCTTCTGGATAGTAAGTTGTGGCAAACTGATGTTCCTTCTGACAACCAGAAAAAGCTGGATAAAGTTAAAATCGTATTTTTAAAGGCATAGCTGTGGAAATGCAAAGATTAGACAGATTAAAAATTTGAGGCGAGCCATTCAGAAGTGAATCCATGGAAGGGCCAGCTTTTCTCCCAGGGCACTTGATGACTGGCAGTGGGCTACTGCTGGGGACAAGAAAACCAACACAGCTCTTAGCATGTGCACAAGACTGGAGATTTGAGGACAGTTTTCTCAGGCATTTACTGAATTCTTAGGCTGCAGGGAAGGATAGGGAGGGAGTATGTTGTAGGAGTCAGGAGAATGGGGCAAGGGGAATAAATTACTGAAACATTCTGAAAAGTAGTGTGAAATCTGTAGTCTCACAATGCTTAGGAAACAAGATCCACTAGGGGAGGTGACCTGAAGTTACTGGACAGTGATTCTTCCAAAGCTCCACAGGAAGCTCAGCTCTGGTCAGACACTTGTATTCTCTGAGTTTCTTTAGCTACAAATAGTCACGGTTCCTGCTAACAAGCATTTGATAATGGTGAGTGGCAGTCTGAAGCCAGCCCCTGACTCTACACCCCTTCCCAGCATCCCTCAGGACACACTGGGTGATGGCTAGGTGAACCAGGAGTTAGTGCCCCTCATATATGAAACCAGGGCAGCTTGTTCATATAGGGAGACTTGTTGGATGTGCAAACAGGAGGAGCCTGACCTCAGGGAGACAGGCAATGGGCAGAAGTCCAGTGGGGTGGTGGCTTGCAACTCTGGCAATAAGTAAGGTCCCTTCCCACAGGAATCGTACCACCTCCCCAAGTGCCAGCTTGCTTTTGCCCAACCCACACATCAGTGGACCTCTTGTAAGGCCGGCCAGGAGAGCAGGACATTTGCTCCGTGACCCTGGGAAGCTACAGAAAGGTAAATTTTGGCTTCTTGGTCATCTGAGTTGAACAAGGTAGAGGGAGGGTGGGAGAATTCCTGGTCACTGGACAGATTCAGGAGGGTGTCCCAGGTGCAAAGTTTAGTCCATCTCCTCCTTTCATCATAGGTCCATGGAGACTCCTTCTTGTTTTATTAGCTCTTCTCCATTTATCCACACCTGGGTCCTCTAGTAGTCTCTCTACTGGCTTTATATCTGCCTTCAATGAGCACAAGATGGGAATGTTTTACATTTATACAAAGAGTCAGACTCTAAACTCTTCTCTTTCATTTTGTTTCATTTAAGGCAAGGATCTTAAGCACTAACAGTGTCGAGTTGGTTACTTGTAACTGGAGCCCAGTGTTCCAAGCAGGCATCTTTTCCCGGACTTACTTTATACCAAGCCACCTTTGTGGTTAAACTCCAGGTGTATGGTCTTCTGTGGGCCCAGGCAAGATTGCTCCGAGAAACATGCTCATGAGAGGGAGACTTGGCAGCCAAAACGTGCACATAGGCCCTGCCTCCAGCCTTGCCGCCACCTGCAACCTGAAGCCCCTCTCCGTACCGTGCCTCAGCAGTTTACAAAAGACTTCAAGTCAGTTCTGACATTCTATGCACCCCCTTTCTAATTTCCTCCATCCCATTAACTGGAAGGGGCTTCCTCAACACAATTGTACAGACATTTCTCTGCTTCTGAGTCAGCTTGTATTGACAGGGCACCTAGCTTGCTCACCTTTTTGTTAGTCCATGATCATATCCTTTGTCCTCTTTACTTGCTTAAGCCTCATCAGTTAATATACATACATTTAATATATATATATATATATATA
>NW_006408968.1:177037-180067 GCF_000296735.1 Chrysochloris asiatica
AGGTTGAACCACCGATGCACGACACATTAGCCCACAGCGCCACACCAGGACTCCAGATAAGGATATAATATGTTTATAGATAGATAGATATGGATTTACACACACACATATATATATATGTATTTTGGACTTCTAGTGGGGCACTATGGGGTAATACACTGGACTGCAAAGTTGGTTTGAACCACAAAGTTGACAATTCAAGCTTACCAACTCCTATACAGGATCGCTATGGGTTGTAACCAACTCGACGGCACTTAACAAGAAGGAGCCTTGAAAGTGTAGTGGATTATGAGCTGTGCTGCTAACTGCAAGGCCAACATTTTGAATCTACCAGTCACTCTCCTAGAGACAGATGAGGAGACAGATGAGGCTTTCGATTCTCATAAAGATTTACAACCTCTGATATCATGTACAAGTTGGCTATGAGTCAGAACCGACTTGGTGAACTACTGACCTTGTGGTTTGCACCCCACAGTGCCACACCGTAAGTATATATATATATATAGGTTACGAATCGGGCTGTGAACCTTAAGGTCAGCAGTTTGAAACTACCAGCTGTTCTGCGGGAGAGGCTTTCTGCTCCTGTAAAGATTTATAGCCTCGGAAACCCTTTACAGGGTTGCTATAAGTTGGTTCCGACTCCACAGCACATAACCAACCTATATATAGAGAGAGAGAGCTCTGGAAGTATAGTGGTTACTAGTTGGGCTGCCAAACTCAAAGTGAGCAGTTTGAAACTACCAGTGGTTCTGTGGGAGAAAGATGAGGCATTCTGCTCCCGTAAAGATTTACAGCCTTGGAAACCCTGTGCAGGGTCACTATGAGTCGGAACCAACTCCACAGTACTTAACAACAACATGCATGTATATGTTGTTGTTAAGTGCTGTCAAGTTGGTTCTGACTCATAGCGACCCTGTTTAGGGTTTCCGAGAAGTGGCTGGTGAGTTTGTACTGCCAACTGTGCAATTCAAACTGACCTTGTGGTCCAGTGCCTATCCTATTGTGCCACACCAGGACTCCATATATACTCAGTACCGACTCATAATGCCCTTATGCAAAAACAGAATGAAGCATTGTCCGGTCCTGCGCCAATCTCATAATCGTTGCTACACTTGAGCGGGTTGCTGCTACCATTGTGTCAATCCATCTCATTGGGGGCCTTCCTCTTTTTCACTGACCCTCCACTTTACCTAGCATGATGTCCTTGTCCAGGGAATTGTCCCTCCTGATAACATGTCTGAAATATGAGTGATGAAGTCTGGCCATCCTGGTTTCTAAGGAGAATTCTGGCTGTACTTCTTCCAACACAGATTTGTTTGTTGTTCTGGCAGCAGTCCATGGTACTTTCAATATTTTCCTCCAACACCCTAACTCAAATGCACCAATTGTTCTTATTCATTGTTCAAGTTTTACATGCATATGAGGCTATTGAAAATACCATGGTTTTGGTTAGCCACACCTTAGTCCTCAAACTGATGTCTTTGCCCTTGAGGACTTTAAAGAGGTCTTGTGTAGCAGATTTGCCTAAAGCAATACGGCATTTGATTGTTTGATTGCTGCTTCCATGAGTGTTGATCGTTGATCCGGGCTAAATGATGTTTTTAACAACTTCCATCTTTTCTCCATTTATCTTGATATTATTTATTGGTCCTGTGGTGAGGATTTTGGTTTTCTTTACATTGAGGTGCAACCCACATGAAAGGCTGTGGTCTTTGATCTTCATCAGTAAGTATTTTAAGTCCTCTTCACTTTCAGCAAGCAAGGTTGTATCATCTGCATATTGCAAGTTGTTAAGGAGTCTTCCTTCAATCCTGAAGCCATGTTCTTCTTCATATTAATTCAGCTTCTCAGATTATTTGCTCTGCATATAGATTAAGTATGGTAGAAGAATACAATACTGGTACACACATTTCCTGATTTTAAACCATTCAGCGTCCCCTTGTTCAGTTTGAATGACTGCATCTTGGGTATATACAGGCTCCTCATGAGCACAATTAAGTGTTTAGAAATACTCATTTTCTGCAATGTTGTCCATAGCTTGTCATGATCCACACAATTGACAGCCTTTGTGAGGTCAATAAAATACAAGGAAACATCTGTCTGATATTCTCTGCTTTCAGTTAAGACCCATCTGACATCAGCAAAGATATCCCTCATTTCATGTCCCCATCTGAATCTGGCTTGAACCTCTGGTAGTTTCCTGTCAATGTACTGTTGCAGCCATTTTTGAATTATATTTAGCAAAAATTTACTAGCCTGCGATGTTAACTATATTGCCCAATGATTTACGCATTCTGTTGGGTCATCTCTCTTTGGAATAGGCACAAATGGGTTGTTGTTGTTGTTAGGTGCCATTGAGTTGGTACTGACTCATAGCAATCCTATGCACAACAGAATGAAACACTGCCCGGTCCTGAGCCAACCTCACAATCGTTGCTATGCCTGAGCCCATCAATGACACCACTGTGTCAATCCATCTCAATGGGGCTCTTGCTTTTTATCTCTGACCTCCATTCTACCAAACATGATATCCTTCTCTAGGGACTGGTATCTTCTGCTAAAATGTCTGAGAGATGAAGTTTGGTGAAATATGGATCTCTTCAAATCAGCTGGCCAGGTAACTGTCTTCCAAATTTCATGGCATAGATGAGTGAGCACCTCCAGTGTCTCATCATTTTGTTGAAAGATTTCAATTTGTAGTTCATCAAATCCCAGAGCCTTGTCCTTTACCAATGTTTTCAGTGCACCTTGGACTTATTTCAGTATCACTGGCTCTTGATCATGGCATCTTGAAATGTTTGAACATCAACCATTTCTTTTTTGGCACAGTGATTCTGTGTATTCCTTCCATCTTCCTTTGATGCTTTCTACATCTTGTCCATAGAATCCTTTGTATTGCAAGTCATGGCTTCATTTCTTTCAGCTTGAGAAATGCTGAGAATTTTCTTCCCTTTTGGTTTTCTAACTCCAGTCCTTGCACATTTTATTATATTTGACTTTGTCTTCTCCAGTTGTCATTTGAATTTTCTG
>NW_006408968.1:180587-182972 GCF_000296735.1 Chrysochloris asiatica
AGCATTGTTTCTATCACCAATGCCTCATTTTCCAACTACTGATCCTTTCTCTTTGTTTCCAATTTTGCATTTCAATCTCCAGTAATTATTCATACATCTTGATTTCATGTTTGATCAATTTCAGACTGAAGAAGTTGGTGGCATTCTTCAATTTCATCATCACTGGCTTTAGTGGTTGGTGTGCAAATTTTAATAGTAGTGGTATTAACTGGTCTTCCTCGTAGGTGTATGGATATTACCCTATCACAGACCTAAATATAGATCTTGAAATGTTCTTTTTGATCATGAATACAACACCATTCCTCTTCAATGTGTCATTCGCAACATAGTAAACCATGTGATTGTCTTATTTTAAATGGCCAATACCAGCCCATTTCAGCTCACCAATGCCTAGGATGGAGTCTTGGTGTTGCACTGTAGGATAAGCACTGGACTTGTACTGCATGGTCACTGGTTCAAACTCATCAGCCATCCTTGGAAGCCCTATACAGGGTCACTGTGAGTCAGAAGCAGCTGGACAGCACTTAACACCAACTGCTCCTAGGACACTGAGCTTTATAGATCCCATTTCATTTTTGACAATTTTAATTTTCATTGAGTTATACTTCGTACATTTCATGTTTATTAATGGATGTTTAAAAGCTGTTTCTCCTCATTTTGAGTTGTGCGCCATCAACAAATGAAGGTCTCAAACACTTTACTCCTTTTGCAGCATCACTATCAACCTTACTTTGAGGAGGCAGCTCTTCCCCAATTATAATTTGAGTGTCTTCCAACCTGATTGGTCCACTTGCTCATTTTCTGGGACTATATCTGACAATATTCTGGTTGGGTTTTTTTGCTTTTGTTTTTATCATGGTTCAATATTCAATATTTGGAAGTAGTCCGTCTCTCCTTCTTCCTAGTCTGCCTTTGTCTGGAAACTCAGCTGAACTTGTCTACCATGGACAATCCTGCTGATATTGAAAATACTGGTGCCATAGCTTGTGGAATCACAGCAACATGTAAGCCACGACAATATGACAAACTGACAGACGACCAGTGGATATATATCCAAACATGTTGCTGTGGAGTCGATTCTGACTCATGGCAACCCCATGCGTAACAGAGTAGAAATGTTCCATAGGATTTTCTTTTCTGTTATCTTTATAAAAGCAGATCACCAGGCCTTTCTCCTGCAGTACTACTGAGTGGATTCCAACAACCAACCTTTGGATTAGCAGGTGAGTACAAACTGTTTGCACCACCCATGGGAACACACACACAGAGATACTGATTCATGATCGTATCATTTTATTACTTCTAATTTTTATCTTCTTACAGGATGACCAGGGCTTCGGTTTCAAATTATACAATATAGTGATTAAAAGCCTCTTTGTCCTCCCCCAGTCTCCACGGGGAGGCAACTTAAGAACCTGCAGTACATTTGACATTTACTGCCTCCTCCTGCTCTTCCCCAAACATGCCCTGCTACTCCCCAAAGAAAGTTCCTTTATATCCCGAGTTTTTTTAAAAACAAAAATAACTTATCTATTCAAATAGTGGTGTTGAGTCATCCTTGCCTTCTGGAATAGCTTTATAATGTTGGATTCAATTAGCATCTATGAAAAGGGCAACTGATTTTTTTGATCTGTCTTCATCTGGTTTTGGGATAGAAATTGTTAGGTAGTTTCACAAATAAGTTTAGTGGTTTTGAAGATCTTGGATAGCATAAGGCTTTTGTTTCTTGATAGTTTGGTAAAAACTGCCCTGTAAAATGTATTTGTCCTGGTGAGTATTTGGAGTGGTGGTGATGGATTTCTTTGATGGTTGTTGGTCTAGTCATGTTTTCTAGAAGCAGGCAGTCCAAAATCACAGCAGGGAAGGGCAAAGATCCTGGCGCCAGTGCATCCAGCCTCAGCCCCAGCTCTGCACACACTGGTGGTGGGAACTCATGCTCTATTCCTGCCTCTGTTTCCCCAACTGTAAGATGGAATGACTGGCCTCATAGAACTGTTAATATGTATGACACATTTACAAGAAAGAATGCACTGCTGTTGAGTTGACTCCGATTCATGGTGATTTCATGTGGGTTTTCATTGGCTAATGTTTTAAAATTAGATCACCAGGCCTTTCTTCCAAGCTGCTTCTGGGTAGATTCAATCAGCTAACCTTTAGGCTAGCAGCTGAGTGTGTCAATAATTTACACCACCCAGGAATTCCATGACATTCTTAGCGATTCTTCTTGAGTCAGTTTTGGCACTGTGATGCTTTTGAGTTATGGTGTTGGAGTAGAATATTGAAAGTGCCATGGGCTGCCAAAAGAACCAACAGATCTATCTGTGTTGGAAAAGGTACAACCAGAGCACACCTTGAAAGCCACGATGGTCAAACTTTTTTTTTTTA
>NW_006408968.1:186888-210074 GCF_000296735.1 Chrysochloris asiatica
GTGGCAACAATTGTGAGGTTAGCCCAGGATCGGGCAGTGTTTCATTCCTCTGTGCATAAGGTCGCTATGAGTCAGTACCGACTCTATGGCACCTAACAACAATATTTCTATAAAATTGTTATCTGCTTCATGTAGATGATTGTATTATAATACTGAAAAGTTTTATGTCTACAGCTATTTCCCTTTTCCAGTTTGTCTTTAGCTTGCATGTTCCATTTTTTCTCCCTTGATCAGTATTGCCAGAGGTCTATCTTTACTATTCATCTTTCCACAGAACCAGCTTTGGGTTTTACTAGTTTTTTCTCATTTTTATTTCCTGATCCCTGCCATTATTTTTAGTATTGTTTCTTGGGGCTTGCTCTTTTGCAAACTCCCTGAGTTCAAAATTTTTTTTTTTTTAATGTTTTATTGTGAAATATGTGATAGCTTACATGGGAGAACATCAGCTTTACATTCATGCTAACATATATCGTTTCATTGCCATGGTTACAATCCCCTCCATGTATCATTAACCAACCAAAGGGTATATCCTGCAAGCCTGCCCCCTGGTCGTCAGCACACAGCCCCCTCCCTCTCTGGGTCTAGAGGGCCCAGCTGCTCCATCTCTCCATGTCATCGTCTCTGCCTCCATCTCAGGCATCACTGCTTCTCTGGGTAGGGTCCTGCTCTCCGCTCTTCTCCCTTGATGGTCCCAGGTACCTCCGTTCCTAGGCTGCAAAGTCAATCACTCCCCTCCTTTTGCTACAAAACGCCCACCTTTACATTTCCAACACTCACAGTCAGTCCTGATATTAATTATTCACTACTGTACCATGTGAATGCTATCTGCATTTCCTTTCATCAGGCCCACCCTGACAGATTGGATACTACTGAGTGGCGAGTCTACCTTCCTCCATACCCTCTGGATCTTGATTCCCTCTTGAAAGCTTGTAAGCCAGTCACTTCTTGCCTTTGTAGCCCCTCCCCCCCCCCATTTTGGGTAGCCAGTGTCCAAGTTGCCCATCCCTGTCTACTCTGTATGGAGGGGGTGGGAATGATCCTTGCTGTAAAGATTTGTTACCTCTTTTGAGCTACTGCATCCATAGGTATAGGTCAAGTTCATCAAATTGTATCAGATTACTCTTTTTTCCCTCTTCTTTCTTCTTCTGTTTGAGTTCTGATCATCCAGTCATTGAAGCCAGGTCAAGTGGGTACTATCTTCAAGTGTGGGTGTTCTTGTGCATAAGCCCTTTCTTCTTATCAGCTGGATGTTTCACTCTCCACTCTAGTCCTCTGTGGCTATGTCACTGACTCTGGGCCCAGGAGTTCCCAGGTCTTGCCATATTGCTGGCCAACCAGGTCTCCACCCAGGTTCACAGGAGTCTATTGAACATGGTAGGGCTTAGCTTGCAGCTTCATTGCTGTTTTTCCCTCACTTCCCCAACGTGGTCACCAGTCAGAGCACATATCTGCTTGTGTATTTCCATTGAGTCTTAGTCTCGGAAAGGGGTTTGCCTTGAGAGGACCCGACCTCTTGTCTTGATGTCTCCTGGGTGAGCAATTTGCTTGTTCCTGTAGTAGTAAGTCGCACTGCTGTTTATTGTTTTGTATTTTTCCTGTCAGTCTTTCTTTCAAAAAGTATCTTCTGTTCTTCTCGCCACTCCAGGCTGGTTCCCTCTCTTTTTTAAAAAATGTATTTTTGATAAATGTGTTTAACACTTTAGCTGGGTCCCATAAATTTTGACATGTAGTCTTTCTTGATGCCATACACCTTCAAGAATTTCCAAAAAGTTTCCTTATGATTTCCTTTAACATGGATTTAATATAACATATTGCTTAGTCTCTAGATGTGTGAGGTCTTTTGAAATTTACTTTGAATTTTATTGCAATATCATGAAAAAGTCATATAATGTGGACTTTGGAATTTGTGAAGGCTTCCTCTATGGCCTGGTACATACTCATTTTCCTAAGTTCCGTTTGTGGTCATATTGGGTATACTATTCTCTGTAAACCACTGTGGTATTCTAATCTTCTAGATATTTTCCAATTTTTTGTCTACGTGACCTATCAGTTTCTGAGAAGAGTCAATTTAAATTTTCAATTACAGTTTTTTATTTCTCCCCATGGTACTGCCAATTATTTCACACACACATACACACACACACACAGAGTTACATATAAAGAACCATGGTGGCACAGTGGTTAAGCATTCAGCTGCCAACTAAAAGGATGGCAGTTCAAATCCACCAGCTAGATACTTTACTGAAGAAATATGTGGCAGTGTGCATCCATAAAGCTTTTCAACCTTGGAAATCCTATGGAGCAGTTCTACTCTGTCCTATAGAGTTATGATGAATTGAAATAGACTCAATGTCAGGAGGTTTGGTTTGGGTGTATACAATGTGCATACTACATATTTACACCAACCACTAAAGCCAGTGATGATGAAACTTAAGAATTCTACCAACTTCTTCAGATCAACCATGCAGTCAAGATGCACTGATAATTACTGTGATTGCAATGTGAAAGTTGGAAACAAAGAGCAAGGATCAGTAGTTGGAAAATATGGCCTTGGTGACAGAAATGATGCCGAAGACAGCAGAGTAGAATTTGCAAAACCATTGCAAATACCTTTTTTAAACAACATAAACAGCAGCTATACACATGGATCTTACCAGATGGAATACATATGAATCAAACTGACTACATCTATGGGGAGAGATGACAGAAAAGCTCAATATTATCAGCCAAACAAGGCCAGGGGCCAACTGTAGAGCATCAATTACTCTTACACAAGTTCAGGCTGAAGAAAATTAAAACAAGTCTATGAGAGTCAAAACACAATCTGGAATATATCTCACCAAATTTAGAGAGCACCTTTAGAACAGATTTGATGCAGTAGATACCAATGACTGAAGACCAGAGGAATTGTGGGATGACATCAAGAACACCATACACGAAGAAAACAAAAGATAATTAAGAAGACAGAAAAGAAAGAAAATATCTAAATGGATGTTAAAAGAGACTCTGAAACTTGGTCTTGAGCATAGAGAAGCTAAAGCAACTGGAAGAAATGAAGAAGTAAAAGAGCCGAACAGAAAATTTCAAAGGGCAGCTTGAGAATACAAAGTCAAATACTATAGTGAAATTTGCAAAGACCTAGAGTTAGGAAACCGAAAAGGAAGAACGTGCTCAGCATTTTTCAAGCTGAAAGAAATAAGGGAAAAATATGAAACTGGGGTTGCAAAATTAAAGGATTCTATGGGCAAAATGCTGAATGATGCAGGAAGCATCAAAAGAAGATGAAAGGAATACACAGAATCACTGTACCAAAAAGAACTGGCTGATGTTCAACCATTTCAAGAGGCAGCATATGATATATGATCAAGAACCAGTGGTATTTAAAGAAGTTGCCCCCTCCCCCCCAAAAAAAAAGGCTCCGGGAATTGATGGTATACAAATTAAAATGTTTCAACTACTGATGCAGCACTGTAGGCACTCATTCATCTATACCAAGAAATTTGCAAGACAGCTAGCTGGCCAACTGATAGAAAGAGATCTATGTTTGTGCTCATTCCAGAGAAAGGTGACTCAAAGAAATGCAGAAATAACCGAACAATATCACTAATACAACACGCAAGTAAATTTTTGCCTAAGATAATTTAAAAATGGTTGCAGTAGGACACTTACAGGGAACAGACAGAAATTCAAGTCAGATTCAGAAGAGGATGTGGAACAAGGGATATCACTGCTGACATCAATGATGGATGTTAGCTGAAAGAAGAAGAGTAACAGAAAGATGTTTACTTTATTTTATTGACTATGAAAAGGTATTCAACTGTGTGGATCACAACAAACCATGGATAACATTGTGAAGAATGGGTTCTCATAAGGAACCTGTAACACAGAACAAGAGGAATTCATTTGAACAGAACAAGGGAACACCGAATGGTTTCAAATCAGGAAAGGTATGCGCCAGGGTTGTACTCTTTTACCGTGCTTATTCAATCTGTAAGTGGAGCAAATAATCTGAGAAACTGGGTTATATTAAGAACATGGCATTAGGATTAGAGGAAGGCTCATTAACAACCTGTGATATGCAGATGAGACAACCTTGCTTGCTGGAAGTGATAAGGTCTTAAAATGCTGCTGAAGACTGGACTACAGCCTTCAGTATGAATTGCACCTCAATGTAAAGAAAACACAAATCCTCACCAGTGGACCAATAAGCAATATCATTATACACAAAGATTGAAGTTGTCTAAGACTTTATTTTGCTTGGATCCACAATCAGAACTTATAGAAACAGCAGTCAAGAAATCAAAAGATGTATTGCATTAGGCAAATATACTGCAAAAGACCTCTTTTAGTGTTAAAGAGCAAAGAAATCATGAGGACTAAGGTATGCCTGATCCAAGCCAGGTATTTTCAGTTGCCTCATATGGGTGTGAAAGTTGGACAGTGAATAAGGATGAATGCAGAATCCTTGCATTTGAATTATAGTATTGGAGAAGAATATTGAAAATACCATGAACTTCCAGAAGGACAAACAAATCTGTCTTGGAAGAAGTATAGCCAGAATGTTCCTTTGACGTGAGATCTGTATAGGTAAATTGGAACAGTTGCATTCTTTGAACATGCTGTCAGGAGGGATCAGTCCTTGGAGAAGGACATCATGCTTGGTAATGTGATGGGTCAGCAAAAATGAGGAAGACCCCCCAACAAAATAGATTGACACAATGGCAGCAATAATAGGATTAAACATAACTATAATTGTGAGGATGGGACTGAATCCCGGAGTTCTGGTTTGCATAGGGTCACTACAAATTACAAAGGACTCAATGGCACTTACAAACAACTAATAACAAATATGGGTGTATATAACGTTCCATATTGTTGGGTTTTACATTTGCTTGTGATCCTTAAATCTCTTAATCAGTGTGTTTTGCTACTTGCATTTAATTACTGGTTAGCACTGGATTTCCAACCACAAGGTCATCTGTTCAACCCCACCAGCCACCCCTTGGAAAGTCATACAGGGTCACTAAGTCAGAACTGACTCAATGGTACTTAACAATAATCTATCAAGTCTTATTTATGTTATCTTATTCCATGTTTTCTATTCACTGTATTTTCTTTTACTTATATCTGAATTTACTTCTGAATCAAGTCATGTGTTTTATTGTTCTCTATTAATTTTATCAAATTCTTCAAGTACTCAGTATCCTTATCTTCCTTTGCCCTCAGTAGTTCAGTACTCAGCATATTCTCACATCCATCTAGTTTCTCTTCCCATTTCATCTCCACTCCACCAGTAAAGTTGGTATCATTCTAAAGGTTTACTTTTGAAATCTTGTGGACTAAAAGTATCACCAAAAGTTCATGGACTATTCCTGATTTCTCATAAAGCAGACTGATTCTCTAGTAGACTTTTTGGGGTCATTGTGGACATACTTAAACATGCTTTTCATTATGCTGTTGTTGTTTTTAAGTGCCGGTGAGTTGATTCTGATCCATAGCGACCCTGTATAGGATTTTCAAGGAGCAGCTGATGAATTTGAACAACAGACCTTACAGTTTAAATGACTTTGCAGTCTGACGTATTAGACTACTTGTTTCTTTGTCTAAGAAAGAGATATGGAAGAAATGATATCCATAAGCTTGTTGTTGGTGTTAGGCGCCATCAAGTCGGTACCAACCCATAGCAGTATGAAACACTGCCCGATTCTGGGCCAACCTCACTACTGTTGCCACGCTTGAGTCCATCAATGCTGCCACTTGGCCAATCCATCTCGTTGGGGGTCTTCATCTTTTTCTCTGACCTACCACCTTACCAAACATAATATCCTTCTCCAGCTACTGGTCCCTCCTGACAATATGTCTGAAGTATGAGAGATGAAGTTTGGCCATCCTGGGCTCCAAAGAGCACTCTGGCTGCACTTCTTCCAACACGGATCTGTTGGTTCTATGGGCAGCCCATGGCACTTTCATTATTCTCTTCCAACACCGTAACTCAAAGGCATCAATTCTTCTACGGTCTTCCTTATTCACTGTCCAGATTTCATATGCATATGAGGTTATTGAAAATATCATGGCTTGAGTCAGGTGCACCTTAGTCCTCAAGCTGACATCTTTGCTCTTCTGTGCAGCAGATTTGCCTAATGTAATACGTCATTTGATTTCTTGACTGCTGCTTCCGTGAGTGTTGAGAGTTGATCCAAGAAGAATGAAGTCCTTGACAACTTCAATCTTTTCTCCGTTGATAAGAATGTTATTAGTCCAGTGGTGAGGATTTTTGTTTTCTTTACATTGAGATGTAATCCTTACAGAAGGCTGTGCTCTTTGATCTTCATTTATTGAAAGATTCACTAGGCAAATTATTGAATGATGCAGAAAACATCAAGAGAAGATGGAATACAGAGTCACTGTACCAAATGGAAATGGTTAATGTTCAACCATTTCAAGAGGTAGCATATGATCAAGAGCCAATGAAACTGAAGGAGGAAGTCCAAGGTGCACTGAAGAAACTGGCAAAGAACAAGGCACCAGGAATCCATGAGCTTACAGATATTAAAAAATCTAGGTGCTTGCAAAAATGGGGAGCAGGGTAGGAAATTAATGACTGTATCAGCCTAAACATACATATATATGTAGTAAGGCATTTAGTTTCACCTAAGAAGTTTGCCCATTGTCCTGGCTCCTGGGAGCAAACCTCTAAATACTTGGAATTTTCCCAAGCTACAGAATGCCTTCATGATTCATAGTGGGTTCCTTGGACCACACCTGATGGTTTATATTAAGGAGAGGCCTCAGGGTAGGAGCTAGCCACAACAAAATGACCAACCATGGGGCTTTGAGCCTGTGGTATCGGCTCCCCTGAGAGGGAGGGAACACTGGAGATTGAGTTCAACCAAGTAGGCAATGATTCAACTAATCATGCCTACATAATGAATAAAAAGTCTGACCATGGGAGCTTGGGTGAGCTTCCTTTGTTGGCAATACTCTTTAAGAACTGTCACACTTTCATTCCACAAGGATAGGTATCCTGAGGATGACAGAAAACTTGCATTTGAAACCCTCATAGATTTTGTCCTTTGCCTCTCTTCATTTGTCTGGTTCAAATTTTAATCTTTTTGCTATAATTTAAAATATATTGTAAATATAGCACTCTCCTAAGTTCTATAAGTCTGTCTAGCAACCTATCAAACCTCGGGGAATCCCTGAGGGCCTCTAAGTTCTTAGGCAGCAAGTCTGAAGAGCAGGTGGTCCTGGGAACCCCAGAACTTATGGCTGGCATCTAAAGTGAGGGTAGTCTTGTGGAGGATTGTGTAATGAGTTTGGAATTTGGTCAAAATCACTGAAGTATGTATGTAAATAGGTAGGTTAAGGATAAAGAACATATGATAAAATGTTAATATACAGGAAATCTGGGTGAAGTATACACAGCCAGTCTCTGATTACAAATGAGATCTGTACCTAAGTGGGTCTTTAAGTGGAATTTGTAGGTAAATTGGCATGGTTGCATGCAGGTCTTACTTAGCCTTACTCTAGTGCAATGATTTAAATGCTGCATGTGCAGCAAGTGAAGGTGATTGTGATAAAGAATTTGTTGTAAAAGGATAAGCACTGGACCGCAAGGTCGGCTTGAATCACAAGGTTGGTGGTTCAAACTTACCAGCAGCTCCTTGGTAACCCTATACAGGGTTGCTATGAGTTGGAATCCACTCGATGGCATTTAATAACAACATGAATGATTCAATTGGTTCAAAGTGAGGACAAATTTACATAACATTAAAAAGCACGTATCAGCTGTAAGTTGAGTTATAACCCAGGGATTTACTTTCAGGAATTCTTTGTACTATTTTGTGACTTTTCTGTCAGTCAGAAGTTATTCCAAAATAAAAGTTTTAAAAAAATGAGATCAGTCAAATCAACTTTTGATACAGAAATCAACTTTAAGGAGCTTCCCCTGGTCACACTTTTGGGCGTTCAAGCCTCAAAAAGGATGCATAGAAATAGTCCATAAGGGAATAGTGGTACTCACAGAAAAATAACCCTTACATGATACTATCTGAGGCAGGTAATAAACCAACACCCTCCTATGAACACTGGTGGCTACAGGGGAAGCACCAGGCCTTACCTTTCAGTCAGGAGCAGCACCTCAGAACCACCAATCAGCCCACCTGTTAGGAGGAAGCTCTACCAGATAACAGTGTCAGCAAGTGATGTCAGAGGAATGACATTGTTGTTGTTAAGTGCCGCTGAGTAGGTTCTGACTCATAGTGATCTTGTGTAAGGTTTCTAAGAAGTGGCTAGTGAGCTTGAACTGCCAACCTTTTGGTTTAAACCAACCTTACAGTCCAGTGCATTAACCCACAGCACCACACCAAGACTCCAAAGGAATGGTGGTGGTGGTGATGATGTGCCTTGGAGTAGGTGCCCACTCATAACCTTGTATAGGGTTTCCAAGGCTGTAAATCTTTACAGGAGCAAAAAGCCTCATCTTTCTCCTGTGGAAATGCTGGTAGTTTCGAACTGCTGACCGTGAGATTACCAACCCAGCTCTAACCATTATACTACAGGAAATTGCTCTTTTCCCTGCTTTATGTGCATGAAATTAGTGATCATAGCAATAAACTGAGGTTAACAGCACAAGGTAGGTGGTGAATGGGGCAACTCCCAAATAAGCAAGCATGGATGCAGAATCATCAATCTGACGAAGGGGCCAATGTTAGCATCTTTTAGCATATTAAAGGCATTAACTGTCTCCTATGTATAGTATGGTGTGAAGGAGCTCTGGTAGCATAGTTGTTAGGAATCGGGCTGCTAATCTCAGTCAGCAGCTCAAAAATCAGTGGAAGAAAGATGAGGCTTTCTGCTCCTGTAAAGATTTACAGCCTCAAAAACTCTGTACAGGGTGGCTATGAGTTGGAACTGACCACGGCACATAACAACAACAATGTATGGTGTGGCATTGTAGGATAAGCAATGGATCGCAAGGCCGGTTTGAACCACAAGGTCAGCGGTTCAAACTCACCAGCCACTCCTTGGAAATCCTATAAGGGTTACTGTGTGTTAGAACCAACTCCATAGCAGTTAACAACAATGTGATTTAATATAAAAGATACTCACATAAATTTATCATAACCAAATTATGTGAGTCTGTCAAGCCTGTAGATATTTAGATTCCAGAACACACTGGAGGTAAGAATCAGAACAATGACATCTCTTGGAAGAACTACACAAAGCTAAGTACACATTCCACAGGACAATGTGCCTGGAATAGTCCAGAGGTTGAGGATTATGAGAGACTTAAGGATGTGGCAACCAGGGAAAAGATGCTGTAAGGACACTGGATCCTTGCTGGACAAACCAGCCAGCTGTAAAGGATGCTTTCTATACACTGGGAAATCTCTAGGCGTAAGTGAAAATGTGTATAAATATATGGAAAGTTGGACACCATTAACTGAAAAAAAGCAGGTCATAAAATGTAGTGTAAACTCATTTTAGCAGCAAGAGAACAGTGTTTCGTTCTGCTGTGCATAAGATCACTATGAGTCGGTACCAACTCGATGGCACCTAACAACAACTTGTCCATTAAAGCATCCGAAAGAGACACAATGTGTTATTATCTCTGGATGAGAGAACATGGCATATCTCATTCTTGATGTTCATTTCTTTCTTTCATACACACAAAGAGGCTTTAAAAAGCTCGGTGAACCACCATCAGTCTCCATGGTCCTGAGAGCAAAAGTACTAGATGGTGCCTGGCTACTACTACCAACTGCTCTGAACGGGATCACATTAGAAGGTCCTGGATCAAAGGGGAGAAAATGAGTAACAAAATCATAAAACAGACCAGGCTTACTTGCTGGATAGAGACTGGTGTAACCCCTGAGTCTATGGCTCTTAGTCACCCTTCAGAAATGGAAATGAACTCACCCTGTGTGGCTCAATTTTCAGTGGAAACAATAGAAAGGGCTATATGGGGAACAATAAAACTAGTAAGGTATTCACACCTTAGAATAATTAACCATTTGAGATCAAAAGGCTAGCATTTACCCAAGGACAAAGGGTTAGGTAAGGAAGAATGGAAACAGGAATGGCAGGGAGGGAGTGGGGTAAGTGATGTTACATCCAGAGGACTGCAACCAATGAGATAGAACAAAATGTGTATGATTAAATGCAAAACTGATGATATGCTGTATAAACCTTCACCCAACTCACAATACAAAGTTTAAAAAACTTGATGGAAAAATGGAATTAAAGAATAATGGAATGTTTCTTTGAACTTTTTGAAGTCCTTCGGTATATGCTGCTTTTTAAATTAAAAAAAAAAAAAGAGCAGATGGGAAGTAAGGAAGTGGAGAAGGGGAATGTAAGCTGTTCTTGCTTTCTGTTGTGAACAGAACAACTGGAGGGGATATCAGATTCAGCACTTTTATTGTTTCAAAAGGGTGATGGAAAGATGGAGCAGAGAGGGAGAAATTGAAGATGTGGGATAGAAAGATCACTGTAGAAGTGGATTCTTGAAAGAGTGAGGGATGATGACGCCATTGTGCAGAGCAGATGGATTGCTGGGCTAAGGGACAGGCAGAAGAGCTCCTGAATTGCATGCTACGTAAGTATTCCCTTTATCAAGTACTATTATTAGCTAACCATCTCTGAGAGTACTTAGGAATGAACACTCCACACCGAATGCTGCCACTCAAATATTTATTTTTAAAAGTCTTTAATATGATAGTTTATTGTTTTCAAATACCTAAGAAATCAACATCTGAAATGGAAGCTGTCAAAAATTAATGATAAATGAAATTATGTATTAAACGTTAGTCTAGATATAAATCAAGTAAAATCAAAGTAGCACCATTGCTATTACTTTGAAAAGAAAAACTAACAAAAAAGGTCAAGTATGCTGAAGGTGACAGTTTTCTGAAATGACACCCAGCACAAGCTAGGCTCTGATCCAAGTAGCCATTTCCGTCACCCACAAGTGACAGGAGGACCGCTTGGCATTAGGTGGTAGGGGTCTTTGTGAAATTACATTTACACAGACTTCAAAACACATCACTTTATTCAGAGTGAAACAAACGAAATGAAACACGTGATCAGCTCTGCTCTCTTGCTCACTCCAAGGCTCCAGGAGCACGGGGAAAGAACTAGTTGCCTTTTGTATGAGGTCACAAGCTATCAAAGGTAAAGCTGACATGCACCACCCACAACTTCCATGTAAAAATCAAATGCGTACTAAGAATCAGGGAGGCTCAATAGGAACACCTGCGGGGCAAACACACACTTCTTTTCTGACACTTGACAAGTGAGTGGATCAGAGCATACAATGAAATGCATTCACAGTCTCAGTGAGATCAGTATCAGGTTACTTAATAAGGAAGGTAAGCACAGGGTTACTTGTACTTACGTACCAATCTGTAGTGAGCAATTTCACTTTCTTTTTGTTTTCACCACATCAAAGATACTGCTTCTAGGTATGGCTGGTATTTATGTCTTTCTCAACTCCACCTACAGAATCAAAGCCTCTTTCCCAAATTTGCCAGGACCAAGTGCCAATAAGCAAAGTAAGCATGGGCTAACTTGTGCTTATGTACTACTCTTTCCTCTAGGAACATGCAGCATCCAAAAGCTACTTTGAGAAAGGGGCTCCTCATATGGTATCCACTGGGGCCTGTGATTCCTTGGAAAGTTTGGGTAAATCTGTGCTTGTGGTATTTTTCTAGGGAAACGAACCGATTTCATCAGATTCTCAAAGGTGTTTATAACCAAAATGGAGTGAAGAGTGAGATCTGTAAGGAGGAGCAATCTATCATGGCTCCCTTTCCTGATGCGGGGTCACTGTTCTTCCCTCTGCCATTGCACTCTCATCACTGCTGTATCTTGGGAGGATTACACTAGATGGTTTTTCATTTCTCTTTCTATTCTAACTAACATGACAAAGAAATGTCAGTAGCACATACACTTGGTTACAATGGCACGACAGTCCCCAAAGCCTTAGTGTTTCCATTTGTGAAGAAGCATGTGGCCCTGGGACCTGAGTATACAGCATGTGACACGTTCCCAATAGCTGTGATGGTTTTGAATCCTTTGAATCTTGGACGTGGGCATACATAGCCTCAATGGAGATATGACTGACCACTCTGTCACTGTGATTACCGATTATTAACTTCCCTGATTAAAAACAAAAATATCAAATAACCGTCTTATTGTGTCAAAGATAACCTTATGCTTAAGTTCACATGAAGAGCCACAGAATTGGGGGGCAACATTAAGTAGTTGTTATGAAGTTATTTTGAAATATTAACCCTCACTATTTAACTCATCCCCCTACCCCAAACTACACCTACACTCTTTCAGTCAATAAGTATTTTAGTATTGTCTACATTGGAAGACAATATCAAATGTTTTCCTTCTTTAAAGACTTTAGAAAATAAGATCAGTATTCTGGATACGAGAATCTAGAATGATTCTAATCCTTCTTTTAATCAGAGCCAAGAAACTGAGCTACTCCTGTGATTTTAAGTCTCAATATCTTAAAATATCTCAAAACCAGAAAAGAAATGCAAGTGGTCCACCCCATGCACAAAACCATAAGCACCATTAAGGATTTTAAGTAATACAAGTGATGGTTAATTGGTAGATTCACCTGAACACACCTTGTGAGAAAAAAATTACACTTTCAATGTTCAATTTTACACTTAACACATTTTAGAATAAAAATTTACTACTACGGTTTACGAAAAACTAGATTCAGGAATTTGCAGAGTATTTTCAGTAGAATAATAGAGGAATGCTTTTGTTTTCAATTCAAAAACACTTATATTGCATTAAATTGTGTTCCCTCAAGATATGTGTTAGCGATCCTAACTTGTATGCTTGTGGTTATAATCCCACTTAGAAAGGAATTGTCTTTGTTATGTTAATGAGTCAGGGTTGTGCAGAGTGTTCTTAAGTCAGTCTCTTAGATATATAAAAGAGATTGAACAAATAATCAGAAGAAACAGCTAGGGGAAGAGAGATGCCAAGTCACAAGAAGGTCACCTAGGAACAGAAGCTAAATGAGACAAGGCAACTTCCTCCAGAACTGGCAAAGAGAGAAAGCCTTCCCTTATAGTAAGTACCCTGAATTCAGACATCCAGCCTTGTAAACTGAGAAAATAAATTTGCTTGTTAAAGTTATCCACTGTGTTATTCCTGTTATAGCAGCACTAAGATAAGGCTGTTCTGGTGTGGCACTGTAAGATACGTACTGGACCGCAAGGTCAATTTGAACCAAAGGTCAGCATTTCAAACTCACCAACCGCTCCTTGGAAACCCTATACAGGGTCGTTATGAGTCGGAACCGACTCAATGGCACTTAACAACAACAAGATAATATTGATTGAAATCAAGACACTCCAACATCTACCTGTGTTCATGTTAAATCTGTAATCAGAGATGGTGACATAGAAATGTACAGTCAGGTGTCACTTAAAACAGACAAAAATTGGACATGCTATACATTTCTCTTTTAAAATGTAGTATGTATTATTTTCACCAATCAAAACACACATAATACATTTTATTATAAAAACTTAGGCAATGTTACTTTTGAGATATGCAATCTGATAGGTCACACCTATATTTACCACCAGTATGAAACACAGGAGGAGTTACTCCAGTAAAAGCAACCAGATGAACTCATCCATAGTTATGATTTACACAGCATTAAATCCTGATTAAACCAGTATCCCATTCAGTGTCTGAACTACCAATTTTGGGTATCAGTCAGGGGTCCTGCAGAGGGCTTTCTCCTTCCTGCCCTAGGCTCTGAACTTTATGTTCCAAAAATAAGAGCAGACTATCTCCTCCATGACCAAAATTGAGTCACCTTTTAAGTAGTGTTTTTAAACTGCTCTCATATTCTGTCAGATCTCTGCTCTCTGGAACTTGCACTTGAAAGCAGGACTTGACATAGGGTAGGCAGTCATTTCTTTGTGACTGAAAATTAGGCCAGTAAACAAAACAAACCTATACCAAATTCCAGCGTAATAATAAATTACCTGGTTTATAAAAATACATGTCCAAAATAGTTACTTCCAGGGTTGTGTACAATATAAATTACAAAAATAAAATAGAAAAGATGAAAAAGTTGAGCATATTTTTTCAATTCTTTACCCAACATCAGCTTTTATCCACAGAGATCAATTTAAAACCATTTTCTACCAGGACCAGGGCAACTGTAGGCTCAAGAGGGCGGGTCCTGAGACTAGGTGAGGTATTTCTATGAAGACATGCTGTCTCCAACCCTGTGGCCTTTCCCAGGAACGCTCACCTCTTCCTGATGGAAGACAAGCTTGGCAGAAAACCTGTCCCTACCATCACGGCTTCACCCGTGACAACAGGCCCACCTAATGGCACAGAGGGGCAAGTGAGCAGAAAGGCAATCTATGGGTACGTCACTGCACTTACCAATGTCCTCTGCACCCTCATAACGGGGCACTGCATTTACATAGCTTTCAGGGAAGATCATGAAATGAAAAAAATCTCCCCTTTTTTTCTTTTTAAAGACAGATTTGGTACAGTCTTTTAAAAGAAAATGTATTAGAGAGGACATTTTAAGTTGTTTATATATGCATAGTGATACCTTCCTCAATATACAATCAGGCCTCCAAAGCCAAAATAATTCCAAATCACATCTTAGGTGTTTCTGCCTCAATCTGAGTTAGCAGTTCCATTTTTTTTTTAAACTAGAATGTATCTAATAACACAATATAAAATGA
The DNA here is from genome assembly GCF_000296735.1 of Chrysochloris asiatica. Lineage (NCBI taxonomy): Eukaryota > Metazoa > Chordata > Mammalia > Afrosoricida > Chrysochloridae > Chrysochloris > Chrysochloris asiatica. The sequence continues at coordinate 201,642 of NW_006408968.1, forward strand.
TTACTGATTTCAATATTAATTTTGTTCATCAAGGATTCTAGTTTACAGTGATAAGACCAACCATTAAGCTACAACTTGGTGCAGAAAGAATCATATATTTTAGATAGTATTTATAATAAACTTTCTTATCAAAATTCTTCTTCAGAATACATTCTACAGAACGCTGAACAAATAGTATCCAAAATAATTAAACACAAGATATGAATCTGTAAGCTCAAAGGAGAAAACATTATGAGCATAAGTAACTGAAATGTGATCTTTATAACTCCATTTCTGCTATGACATTTAAATACTCAGTATCTCCATGACTTCTGAATAATTTACATATCAAAAAATCTGAAAGTATCAATTTCAGGTGAGCAGTTTAAAATCATAAAACAGTCCATAGTTGATCACTACTGTTTAGTCCCACCCTCTCCCTCTGAAGTTTTCCTAGACCACTTAAAGCTTTCCTTCAGGGAAAGGAAATGCCTCCACAAATGGGAAACAAGGACAAACAAGCATTCAAAGTAGCTTGTTTCCTAAAATGTACTAAAAGGGAATTAAAAAAAAAAAATCTAGCGGGGCTTCTTTCAGAAGAGAAAAAATATTAAGGATGCTGTGTTATAAAAGGGAAACACTGCCTTGTCTAATCATGTATTTTACCTTAAGTGATGTAAGGTAAGTAAAGGACCCAGTCTAGACACTGCCTCAAAGTAAGCATTTAGCAAATGGCTGTGATTATCTTTAATGATTATTTTGCAAAATTCTACTCTAGTACTATGTAATGGGTTCAAGAATCTATTTGTCATCATATTGAGATGGAGTATCAATAAAGAAGGTAAAGTTCTAGGTAGTATTTTAAATTAATAGTAAGTCCAGAAGACTAAGAAATAAAGAGGTAAGGTAGGTAGGATTTTAAATGTAATGATATCTGCACTATAAAACAAAACTTAAAGTTTTATCATGCGGTAAAGCTAAATTTACAAATCATCCCAGTTCAAGACAATCTAGAGAAAACAAAGAGTGCATATAAATGTCTTGGTTTTAGCAGTGATAATTCTCAGCCCAAAACATCACAAATTAAGGAAAAGTTATATTTTTATTTATTGACTATATATTCCTTTTCATCTGAAATACAAAAGAGAGAAAACGACACCATAAAAGAGGATAAGATATGATAATATGATGATGGCCAATGGATACACATAAATATATTTTTTTCTGGATAGACACCAAATTACTTAAGAAGATTAAGAGATAAATCTAGAAGCAGTACTACCTGGAATATTATTTGGCATTTAAACACTGATTTTCAAAGTGCTAGATGGGTAAGACCAAGCAAGCATTTGTGGTCACATGCACTTAAGTCCCAACAGATACTGATGAGAAATTGTCACTACTATCACCAAATAACTGTTAACAACAACAACAACAACAAAAAGTCATCTATTCTAATTGCTCACCTGAAATGATCTTGAACAAAGTCTCTAAAAGTGTGGCTTGTACTTTTTTCTTCAGACACAATCTGCTTCGTATTATAATCTAAGCAGGCAATCCCAGTAGAACTGAGTAAGGGCAAGGCATTGTGTTTCTTACATGCAGAACATGGAGCTTCTCTATTTGGTTCCATCAACTCCCAAGCACTGCAAGAGCCCATGAAGTGAGAGTTCCTTCACTGATGGTAAGTCTGCTATTTCTAACTTATCATCGACAACCTTCTAGGGGTCCAGTTGAGGCATCGAGGCTGCTGTCAGTATCCGAGGCCAGTGTCTGCTCAGTGGACATGGATGAAATGTCGTTGATAGATGATGACTGAGAAGGAGTGGCGTTGCTACTTACTGCTGCATCTGTGCTAAGAAAACCAAATATCATAAAATCTGAGGTATGACACTGCTGCAATCCCAGGCAATGAGACTTAACGGCATTTCTTGGCTCTGTCCTTCTGCAGTGTCCCAATCCTGATTATTATTATAAGCAAATAGTCAACTATGTATTTTTAACTTTTTCTTGAGTCTTTGTTTAGGCCCAGAATCCTGAATAGTCCTGTCTCTTTCTCTACAACATTCTCCCTTTCTTCCTAGCGGTTACACAATCATATTATGTAGTCATGTACAATCATGTTAATGACTCAAGAAATACCTATTGGTTTAAAAAAGAAATCAAAAGAAAATTGGTGACATTCTTCTAAAACTATCAACATCATAAAAAGCTAAAATTCATATAGCATTCAAGTCTTACCAGACATTTCAGGTATAACCATAAATACTAAGTCTACGGGGAAAAAGCATCAACCTTCAAAGAAATCTTCTGCAACTATAAAATTTCTGAAACAAGGAGTATTACTACAGAAGGAAAAATTTAGGGGCTTCTTGTTCATTTTATTTTTGTTTTAGGAATCTAAAAAGCTTATCTTTTGAGGCAAATGAAACTCTTATTTCCTACTAACCATATTTTAGCCTGGTCTGAGCAAAAAAAAAAAAATCCAGGCAACCAGAGATCAATGTTTGCAGTGTGAAATCTGGTTAGTTAACAACAAGCACCTGAATTCCTGCTGAAGCTATATTATCTCTAGACACTAAACATATAGGTCATATTGAAAATAAAATTCAAGAATAAGACATCAGCAGTGTAATCTATACTTTGTGTGTTTTCTCCAGTAAGAGTAGGAGTGAGAAAATAAAGATAATACTTTTATTTAGTAAACTATAGACTATTATCATATTTGAGCTTATCATACAGAGCCACGAGGCTCCCTGTTTGGGGACTTTTTGTTGTCGTTAAGTCCCCTCGAGTCGGTTTCAACTGACAGTGACTCTGTATATAGTTTCCAAGGAGCAGCTGGTGAGTTTGAACCACCAATCATGTAGTTCAAAAAGACCTTGAGATCGAGTACTTATCCTACGGTGCCACACCAGGACTAGCACATCAATAAAACATTAGCTGCTGCCACCAGTGCGTCAAAAAGGGAAAGACTATTTCACACAAGTGCCGTGGTTCTGTAGGATAAGCACTGGACTGTGAAACAAAGTTGATGATTCAAGTCCACCAATTGCCCCAAGGTAGAAAGATCAGGTCTTCTGTTCCAGCAGAGATACTGCCTCCGAAACATACAGGATCACTATCAGTCAAAACTGACTTGACAACAACAACATCTCGCAAAAAGAGCTTCCAAATCCTATGCAGGTCAAACTGGCATTTAATATACTACTGCATTTACAAAACTTGAATTTGTTGTGGTTGTTAAGTGCCATTGAGTCGGTTCCGACCCATAGCGACCCTGGGCAGGGTTTCCAAGGCTGTAAAGCTTTACGGGAGCAGAAAGCCTCATCTTTCTCCCGTAGAGTAGCTGCTAGTTTCGAACTGCTGACCTTGTGGTTTGCAGCCTGATTCATAATAGAGAAAGAAAAATATTACATAATCAAACAATTAAAGCAATCACTAACCTGAAGGCTGATCTTTTACAACACCATTCTTGCTTCTTTCTTCCCAATCCATTACTTCTTTGTAAATTAGCTCTTCAAATAGAAACACAAGTTAAAAATGCTTTATCAGTTTCTTTGAATCTCTAAAACCTGCATCCCATTCAACTGTTGTAAACACGCGAAGGGCACTGCATGGTGAACTTTCAATTGTGATACAGTCTTGTCATATTGTTTACTAGTCTACCTGGACCTAAAACATCCAACAGTCAAAAATGTAGGGTTGTTGCAATGAAACGATGAGTGTAAAACTGGTGTTCTCCCATGTAAACTATCACTCAATTCACAATAAAAACTTTAAAAAATGTAGGGTTGTTCTGAATTTAGTAGGGGGCTTAAAAAAGGCACAAGTACTAAGTCCTTGATGTTCCCACATCCATTCTCACATTTCCCCCCCATCATTACTCTAGTTTTAACCAGCATCCTCACTTGGGTTATAAGCACCTCTTGATTAGGCAGAGTGAATCTAAATACCTAAGTCTTTTCTTCAATTTCCATTAAAAAAAACCCACTAATTAACTGCTAATAAGTAAATTATCGGAGGATCTTCAAACTTTTATATTCATGAATGAAAGCCAGACGCTTGAAGCATGTCCTGAGAGCTAGGAGCAACATCTTGCCATGGAGTGTGCTGCTGGCAGTGCCCGAATGTGGGGATGCGTGGGCAATAGGAACTCCTCCAGACACCCTGGGATAGGTGCGTTAACGCTCTGTTTTGACTTGCACTGGTCATGGTTCTCAATTATACGACTAATCCTGCTTTTTAATCATCCTATTTATTACCAGTTTACTTTGCTGTGGGTCATTTGGTAAATGATAGGGGGTAATGATACCCATTTTCTTAATTTTGATCTTCAATTACTCATAAATTAGATTTTAAAAATATATGCAACTACATGTCTTAAAAATACAAACAGAAGCTCTCTCAGTTCTTTGCCCTGGCTCCCCCAGATCTGCTTATACACGGAACTTTATAGGTAATGTGTGCTCTGTGGGGGCTACCCAAAGAACTTACAATGTATTATCAGGGTAGGGGTCTTTGGGTGGTGTAAATGGTTAATGTGCTCAGCACCTAACTAAGGTTGTTGGTTCAAGCCACCCAGAGACTCCTGGAAAGGAAGGCCTGGCAATCTGCTTCTGAAAACTCAGCCACTGAAAACTGAGCACCTTTCTGTTCTGATGCACAGCGGTGTCCATGAGTCAGAGTCAGCTGGATGGCAACTAGTTGCCTACAGTATGCATGCTACAATTAGAGTTCAGTTTGCCAACATTTGATCATGAAAAATCATGTATAAAAGCTCTTAATTTCTTCTTTTGAAGCAAGCATGCACACTTGTATGTGCTCCTCCCTAATTCTATTATCTTCAAACTGTTTTTTATTCTCAAAAGGGGGAAAAAATAGGATAAGGGTCTTTTGCACCACCCCTAATAGGGCAAGCGTCATTTTAGAAAATCTTTATGGGATTACAAGAAATATCACCAATAAGCATCAAATCAATCTTTGCCTTTACCTTTCCATTCTTCTATTGCATGCTCTCTTTCTTCCAACTGTGCATCATAAATTTGAGGTGGTGGCTACAAATCAAATTACATGCATAGTCAACAGCTCAATAAATAAGAGGCATTCAAAAATGAAGATAAAATCACTTGGAAGACTTCTATTTATGGTGTGTACTTAGCTTCATTCAATAGGAGGTATATTACAGATTTTTCCCATAGATATTTCAGTTCCAGAGCCAAAATAATTAGGAAAAGCTTAACCAAAGGAATAGAGCTATTATGTTCCTCCTAATAATTACATGGCTTTAAAACACTCTGAAATACACCTGCCTCGCCCCAGTGTAATTAGAAAATGGATCATCACAGACCAAGTCCTAGAGCTCCACTGGGGACTTGGTGCTGTGCCAGGAGTTCTGGGAGGCACAGTCCCCTCCTAGAGCACATTTCAGATTTTCACCTATCCCCAACCCAATCTCAACTCAGAAAATGATTGTTCCAAAAGTTTGCTTATAAACCAGATGTGTATAAATCAGATTCTTTTTCATATAAAATAAAATGGTGGCCCAAACATAAAAACATGTTCCACCAACTATATAAAGCAATGTGCCTTACTAATGTTATTTCATTGTCAGCTAGAGAACATTCACACCAGCATTTCTATGAAAAAGTGTACCTGAGCACAGGCAGTGGAGGAGGCCTGGATGTGTTTGGGGAAGGACTCCAGATGTGGGGCTATAGGATAAGCACTGGACTGCTACCGCGAGGTTGGCGATTCAAACCTACCAGGCATTTCTCGGAAACCCTATACAGGATTGCTATGAGTCGGCACTGACTCGACAGTACTTCAGTGACAACAACAATAAACACACTTGTGATTTCCAGCAAGCCTTTTAACTTGCCTGGGTGTTTTAGGTTAAGATGATGCAACCAAAGCCCATGACAAGTACATTAACTGTTGATATTATTCTCACACACTACTATATGCATGAATGAAGATGCAGTACAGTGGATTATTCATATAGCTCTTCTTCCCATAGTCCTTGTAACTTCCACCAAACAACTTTTTCCTGATGGATCTGGGTAACAAAAGGTGGGAGAAGATGCTGATAGAATGATACGATTCAGTGGTGATTAAGAGTTCACTGTGATTGTAAAAACTTGGGATTCTTAACATGGGTTTAAAATGAGGCATATCAGAAGCAGGAAGGAGGACTTCATTACCATCAAAGAAAAGGTTTTCCAGCCCATAGAGCTAGGAGAGGTGAGTGACTTGGGCAGGAGGTTTCTTGCAGAATGGGGAGCCACTGGGCACTTAATTGGGGGATCGAGATTTGCTAATCCATAGAGCTAGAGTCAAGTGCCTTCAAGCTGAGGTTTATGGTAGAGTGGTGTGTCCTGTTGACATTTATCAACAGCCCTAAAAGAGCTTTATACATTGTCAGGCAGAGAAAGACCTGTCTGTTGGCATGGATGAGGAGAGGCTGTCCTGACTGAAAAAATGGTGCCCTGAACATTTCTGACCCTGAATCATAACCTGTTAACTAACCTAACAAATCCGATAACTATGAGTTGTTGTTGTTAAGCACCTCCGAGTTGGTTCCAATTCACAGTGACCTTGCATAGAATTTCTGAGGAGCAACTGGTGGGTTTGAACTGCTGACCTTGTGGTTGAAAGTCCAGTGCTACACCAGGGGTCCATAACTGTTAAGTGGTGGTGGTGGTGGTGTGCCATGGAGTTGGTTCCGACTCATAGCGACCCTGCATAGTGTTCCCAAGGCTGTAAATCTTTATGGGAGCAGAATGTCTCATCTTTCTCTTACGGAATAGGTGGTAGTTTCAAACTGCTGACTTTGAGGTTAGCAGCCTAACTTGTAACCACTATGCTACCAGAGCTCCTTATAACTGTGAGTAGAGTGTGTGAATTCTGTGTGGCCACTGCGATGAATTACTGAACCCAGCAGAGTAGAAAGAGAGTGCTATGGGAGGGATGGTAGGTGCCATATGTTTGTGTGTGCATACAATTATATTACTACAGTGTAAGCATGGTCACACTAAGGTTCTCCAATAGTAACTACTCTCAAAAGAGGTTGTGACCCAGGTCGCTGACCACTCTGGAGCCTCTTTATAATCAGGAGACTGCATGCATCTAGGACTTACTATTTTTATGCAGCCATTCTGGACCAGTAGACAGAAGATCCCAGGAAGTACAAGCCCTGCTTCTACAGACCAGCTTTTTCAAAACAGATACTTACTGCTTCGGCCTCAGCAGGATCATACCACACAGTGATATACGGGTGACGTAAAGCTTCATCTACAGAGATTCGCTTGTCGGGATCGATCACTAACATTTTTGACAACAAATCTCTGGCTTGACTTGCTAAGAGGAAAAACAAAGATTAATACCTTTTGCTCTAAAATTGAAAACAATGGAAATCACCAAGACAAAACTAAGTGTGACAACAGAGATAATTTTTCTACAGTTTCTGATATTTAACTCTGAAAATATTTTTGCCTTTTTTACTTTAAGAAAAAGTCAAGCAGCTAACTTTTCCTCTTTTCGAATGAGATTTTATGCACCTGGGCATGTGAGGGCAGAAGAAACAACCTGAGTGGAAGGGAGAGTTGCAGGGAACTTCAGAACAGTGTCTGGGCAGGGATCATTACTAAGAAATCAGGGCCAGGGAGAGGACAAGAGCTGAGCTTGTTGGCACTGCCTAGGGTTTAGGCGCTCATGGGTGGGTACTTTTCTTGATGCTAACGTCAAAATGATCTCAAAACAAAAATTTTAAACCATACAATGATCTCAGGTTCCCACTATACAAAAACACTTTACATATGACTCTATGTTGCCTACCTCTATACAGTGTTGCAGTATATATTTAAAAAAAAAATACCTAGAGACTGGTAGTTGGAAAAATACTAACAAACTGAATGAATTAAATATGAAGCTCACTTTGGTTAGCAATTGAAGTTCAAAACATGGACAGGCAAAAGAGAGATTGGGGCTTTTCGGATTAAGACAGTTGTCATTGATACTGGTAGAAATAAATCTGTTTCTGGGAAAAACTTTTTGTTTAACAATTAAAATACGGTTTCAACTGGGCCAGAGATTGGCAGGTTATTTGATCTGATTTTTTTATTCATTCTAATTGTTTAATTAATGTAAGAATCAGACTGATGTGAAAATTTTATTTTGGCCCAAGGCTTCAGCTAAGCCATTTTTATTGAGGACAAAACTTCTAAGTTTTTAAGCTTTCTCTCTACAATGTCTTGATGTATCAAACTTCTAGAAGTAATTAACTGTAGTTGAGTTACAACTATTTTATCTCCCACATTCATAGGTTTTAAGAGTGCAAACATAAAAAAAACAAAAACAAAAAAGTAAAATCTTTATGAGGACTAATGAATAGTAATAATAAAAAGGAATAAGGGGGAGAATAAACAAGATGGTAGATCAGGTGGACTTGTAGCA
>NW_006408968.1:212825-219607 GCF_000296735.1 Chrysochloris asiatica
TTTGTGTGTTTTTTTAAAAAAAGCTAAAGTGGATAGAGAGAAATACTTTAAACTGATGTTATATGGAGGGGATTATAATCAATGTAATGAAACAAGTTATATGAATTGTTGAATGTGAAACTGATGAAGTGCCCTGTAAACTTTCACTTAATCCCCAATAAAAACCTTAAATTTAAAAAAAAAAAAAAAGGAATAAGGGATATCTTACTTTTTATTTTATCTCGTTCAGATTCTGATGGGAATATCCAATCTGGAAAGAGTTCTTCAAATTTGATTCCAGGATACTTTGGTCTGTTTTCCACATAATTTCTCACAGTTGGCTGAAGTTTCTTCATGAAATCTGCTGATGGTGTTCCTAGCTGCTCAATAACTTTATTCCACTGATCAATATCTAAGGGATCTCTTGAGGAAAATACAACTGAAATACCTTATATCTATATTACATGAAATAGCAACACTTACATAAAAATTCAAATTATACTGATACCCATCAAAAAGTAACTAACTGGGCCACCCCACTGGGTCAAAAGAAGCATTCTGAAATGATATTCAAATAAAATTTTGAATTTTATTTTAGACTATTTTTTGAAACTCTTATACTCTGCATCTTTATAAACTATGAATACAGTTTATTCGAATCAACATATTTAGGTCTATAAACCTTTCTACTCTAGATCAAAATAAAGTTATCTTGTGATTAAAGAATACTTAAGGACTCAGATGCTAACCTAAAAGTTCGTGGTTCAAACTCACCCAGTAGTTCTATGGGAGAAGGACCTAGAGTTCTATTCTGTAAAAATTACAGCCAAGGAAGCCCTATGGGCAGTTCTACTGTTACATGAGGTTGCTATGGAGGAGTAAGAACTTTGTTGGGCCCATGTAGACTGAGCAGAACTTTATCTTTCTCATTCTCACAGTGGGGACTGAAGTTCCTTTTGTACCCCAGGACACAAATTTAAAGTCAATCTCAATCTGGTTTCCAGAACATTTTCTATACCAAGAATTTTGATCTTATGTCTGAAAACATAGGCAAAATTTTCTTTGAAATACAATAATCTGTTTTGCTTTGTTTTTTAAAGAATAACAGATGATCTTGTGCATAAATCCTTTAACTACTGACATTGTAAAATGTTCATATATAAAGCAGGAATTTATTACCTAATGATGTATTTGGAATATACATAACAGTTTTCACTTCTGTTATCTCTGAAAATATATTTCTTTAAAAAAAAGTCAGGAAATGCACGCAAATTAAGAAAAACTAAATGCTTAACAGATACTTCCAAATAATTTATCTTTAGAATATATCAACTTTTCCCTTTTTAATTGTATTTACTAGCAAGATAAAGACCTATTGCTCAGTCTTAAATAGTGAATCTAAGAAAAAGATGTAAAAAAACTGCTAGAAAATTTATTACAACAAAATAAAAAATTATATTTCACTACTTATATTATAAAATCCATGATGTAGAAATGTAAAGAAAGGCAGATAAAATGATACGAATAAAATCTTTTCATTCCAAGTTTGTATTATAAAAAACTTATAAAATACCACCCTTATAAAATCATAAAAAACTAAAATTACTTTAATAAAATACATACGAGTACCAACATTAACTCCAGAGCTTGATTCCCTTTAAAAATAAACACTACTCTGTCAATGAACAGAGACTAAGCTTTTAAAACAAAAAACAAAATCAAAGACTAATGAAAATATGTAGTTAGAACACAAATGAAAAAAGGCATATGTGAAGAACCATGTTAGAGTAAAAACATTAATGATGGAAGAATGATTATCGAAGACAGGAAGCTATTTTAACTATTATATATCTAGTCTCCTTTACGCAGTGTAATTAAATGATTTGCTGACTACAGTTTAACTTAAATTACAGTATAATTTAATGTTTCACATTTGATATTTAGACTTTTCCAATGTGCCACAAAATAACCCTACAAATAAATTTCTAATGTCAGCAAAATAATAAGAAAATTTAATTCCTCACAAAAATTTCATTTACTATTCTTCACTAAGTCTTACATAATATGCTTCAATTCTTACTCTGAGGGAAAATATTTTAATGCACGTTTCTAACTTTAAAATAGTATACTAATTTTATCACACAAGCATACTAGCTTATTAAATTTAGATAGCAACGTTCCTAGTTAATTTAATCAGTTAATAGTATTTTCATTTTGATATCAGACTGCATTTGTCAAAGAAAAAAATAACTTTTTATATACCTCCAACTAGTTTTGATAAAACTAAGAACTAAATTAAATGGCTTAACTTAGCTCTAAGCCTCAACAAAATCATTACATGTGGTCAAAAAAGAAAATGTAAAATTGAATCATTTGGTTTGTGACACTAATTTGTCAAACATAACAAAGACCCAATTAGAAACCAGTTTAGAATGATAACATTTTCCCTTTGCATGTTCATATGAGAGGTAAGAATCATTCTGCCTCTGGCATTTTTGGAAAGCATGGTTGGGGTTGGGGTTCAAAATCCGGGGGAAGGATACGATCAGTGCCTTGGAATATCACACAACCTTTCACCAGTTCTCCCATGATGCAACCCACTGACCAGATATCAACTGAAAATAAAATGAAATGAAAAATTATGAAGTGCCATGAACAAAAACAAAAGTGAGAGAAAAGGAATTCTAACAGTGTACTAAACACACAAATATGGAAAAATAAATTGCTAGCTAAGGGTGGACTTTTCACATACTATAAATGGTTGCTGACCTCTGTTTTTAACTTTCAGTTTGCAGCAATCTGGGTTGTAGTGCCAAAGATTCCATTACTTTATAACTTTAAACAAACAAACAACAACAAATCCAGAAACAAGCAGTATCCATAAGGCACTGCCCCCACCCCATAACCAGTGTGGTCACTCCCTATGAAGGATACAGTCTCTTCCTGGGAACAGGACTTTATGGAGGACCATTTCTGCCATGATGCACCCGACAGACCAGATGTCCACTACCAAACATCAGGGGATTAAAAACGAGCTTGACACCCCACAAGTCTTTTCCCCATGCCTCCTCCCCAAAGAAGTCCATAACCATTCAGCATCACCAGTTTGCCAAATGTAGTGTTGTTTGGGGAGTGCCAACTCTCTTCTGGGTGTCACCGCTGAGCTGCAGTGCGCTCCAGGACTCAAGGGGAAGGCCCTTAATTCTGTGAGGCCCATCCTCTTCTGTTAAGCCCCAGTTGTACCCCCTGCCTTGGACTGTACAAGCAGAGGGCTATTTTAATTGCCCCAACTAGGGTGCGGTGACATTAACTGGAGTTTGATTTTCTCTTACTTCCATAACGAACTAATAGGAAGCACACAGAACTTTGCTTATGGGAGCACAAATTATCAAGCATCCTCATAAAACTGTGTGCTTTTCTGTATGTTATGAAGGTGCTTCAAAAAGTTTATGGGAAAATCCTATCAACTTTGAACTCCATGTATCTGTGAACTTTTTGAAGTTCCCAACTCCACTTTTGTAAAGTTTTCAAAATAGTAATTTCAAAAGTGAATTTTTACAAGTGAGTTATTTTAATGAACAGGAATATGAAGCTAATTAGTATCTATGGACTACGATAACCTATGTATAATACAGTTTCTACTTTATACTTCAGATAGTTCATTTAAAGGAAAAAGAACAAAACTAATGATGACCAATTACACTCTTAAAAACATCACTCACTCCATTCAGCTCAGTCAGTACTCACCATTCTCTTTGTACCCCATGCCCAGGATAACTTCAGGGGCTCGGTAATATCGTGTTACCACGTAGGGCGTCATCATGAAGTTTGTACATGCAGTCCGGGCCAGACCAAAGTCAAGGATCTTAAGCGTGCAGTCTGATTTTACTACAATGTTGCTAGGCTTCAAGTCCTAGGAAGAAATCGCTTAAATTAATAAACTCAAACCAAGGGTTCCTCTCTCTTAGCGGCAAAGTAGATAATACTAAATGCAGTGATTTTTTCTTAAAACCAAGGGCTATGGCAAAAATGGGCATTTTAGATGGAAAGAAACATGAATCACTAACATCAAATGATGCTCAACACCCTTCCCAACCTCACACAAGCATATACATACACAATACATGCCAACACATGCATACCAGAAACACATACTTGCAAATATACATACACATCCCACAAAACATACCACATACATGTCCAAACACACATGCACTCACCCCAAAATACATACCATATATACATGCACACATACATACACATACACAATCATGAGCACCACTTTCAGTTGGGGATGTGGCAGTGATGAAAGAATGGTAACACCCAATGTAGTATGTGAGAGAAACAGGCCCTTCCTCACACACTATTGGGAAAAGGGTGGGGATCCATCAGTACTTTATTTTTAAGGAGGTTAGAAGCCCTGGTGGCATAGTGGGTCATGCATTGGGCTGCTAACTACATGGTCAGCAGCTCAAATCCAACAGCTACTCCATGGGAGAAAGAGGAAGCTTTCTGCTCCTGTAAGGATTTATAGCATTGGAAACCCCACATCGGGTCCCTAAGAGTCGACTCAATGGCAGTGGGTTTTTCTTTTGTTTTAAAATTTTAAGATGTGAAATGTATACAATTAAATACCTAGCAGTCCCTGAGATGCAAGCTGATCTAAAAATAATAGCACAGCTACATGAACAAGGGCGGTTGATGCAACACTGTTTCTAACAACAGAAACAGTGGAAACCACCTCCACAAGGCTGCCTGCTTGCAAAATGCCCCATCTCCAGACAATTTCATCTGTCAGAAAATTGTCACACTATACTGATTTTGTTGGAACAACACCACCCTTTACTACCATCTGCAGAGAAACTGTGATAATGAGATATTGATCTGGTATGTCTATGACATGTACATCCACTCTTCCTACCTCCATAAGGCACCACCTGTGAGAGGGAAGAGGCAGCCTCACCCTTCAGCCCAGTGGGGAGAGGGTTAAAAAGACCACTGAGGTACCTCAGAGTTCTCCCCATGCCCACGGCCTCAACTAGAGCCACCCTTTCAAAATCTAACAGAACTCACAATTTTTCAGTTTAACTTTTTATTGTGAATCGGGTGAAGGTTTACAGAGCAGAACAGTTTTCTATTCAACAATTCATACACATTTTCTCATTTCATTGACTGCAATCCCCATGTAACACTACTTATCTCACTTCCTCCGGTGTTTCTTTTCCATTCCTCCCTTTTTTCTAACTCTTTTGACCTTTGCTTTTCGATAAATGCTGCCCTTTTGGATGGTAAATGGGTGTTTATTCTACGTTATGTATACCCTCCCTAGTGTTACCGTTAGTTCCCCTTACAGACCTCCATTGTTTGGCTGAAAACTGAGTCAGGGAGCGAGTTCATTTCTAGAATGAAGAACCCAAAAGACGCCAACTAGAAAAATTCCCCTTTAAAAGAGTCAGTTTCCCTTCCCTGAAGAAATTCCTTCCCCCATACCCAAATCCACCCTAACCACCAGTAACTGTTAGAATCCACCAGTAACCGTTAGAATCCACCCTAACTGTAAAAACCTCTGACGTCAGCAACCTCCCCCAGATAAGAGCCAATCAGCTTGAAGGATATTTCCCCCAACTGCCTATAAAAAGGTCTGCGTGCCTGCTTTCTGGGTCGCCATCAGCTTGGATGGTTGACCCACCGCATGCTGTGTAGAGATCAATAAACGCTTCTGCAAATTGCATACGTGAGAAGAGTCGTTAGTGGGAGAACACAAATTCGGGCACAACACAGACCTGAAGGATGACTAAGGGCCACCTTGGCATCCCACCAGTCTCGAGCCAATGAGTACAAGACATTCAATTTTAAGATGATACAGTAAAGTCAGTTCTGCTCTTCAATTTTTGAAAACCACCCCAAAACAAAAGGAAACAAACACACAAACCAGAAGAAAAATGACACCTTGTGGGGGCCATAGAAATGGGCCACTCCCGCCACCCAAAAAAGCCTGGCACTGTGCGGAGCCCATCTCCATGTTTGTGCAGAGGCCATATTTCCCAAGGGCTGCTCTCAACCAATGGAGCCTGAGTGTGGCGCTGTGGGTTAATGCGCTGGATTGCAAAGCCGTTTGATTTGCAAGGTCGGCAGTTCAAGCTCACCAGCTGCTCCTCGGAAACCCTAAACAGAGTTGCTATGGATCGAACCGACTCAACAGTACTTCACAGCAGCAGCAGCAGCAGCTCTCAACCAATGGCTGAGTGGGACAGGGATAATTGGCAGGCCCTTACCCTCTGAAGGTGACTGGCTTGAGGGCTTCTCTGGCCTGATCAAAGTTTTCTTAGAGCTGTACCCAAGACTCTTCTCACCCAACCCTTCTTCCTCCCTCTCTCTTCCAAGGGGTCAGACCTACACTGCTGACCAATGGCTTCTCTGCCTCCTCCAACTCCATTCTCCCATCCCTCCCTTCCAATGAATCTTTTGCATATCTAATTCCACCTTTTGCCTACTTTTCTGATGAACTGACTAAGAGGTATATGGGGCACAGATAACTTCCTGGCAAGGGTGACAGCCTAAAGCGAAAGACTTCAGGGGTGCTAATCTGAGGAAACACCCTGGTGGAAGGGACACTGATTCAGACATTTGAAAGATAGGAGAGGAACCATGCCTACAAAGTCAGGGAGTGGGTTGGTGCCTGTTCAGTTATATTGATGCCCTGTTGTTGTTATTGTGTGCCGTGGAGTAGGTTCTGACTCATAGCAACCCTATACAGGGTTTCCGAGGCTGTAACTCTTTACAGCCATTGTTGTTATGTGCCA
>NW_006408968.1:222127-234966 GCF_000296735.1 Chrysochloris asiatica
CATTGTTTCGTTCTGCTGTGCATGGGGTCGCTATGAGTCGGTTCCGACTCGATGGCACCTGACAACAACAACAACAACAACAAACTCTTTACAGGAAAATAAAGCCTCATCTATTTCCCGCGGAACAGCTGGTAGCTTGGAACTGCTGACCTTGTGGTTCGCAGCCCGATTTGTAACCACTACGCTACCAGAGAGAGGGATAATGAGAATGATGGCTCTTAACCAGCAACAGATGGCTAAGTGTGAGAGCAAAAGGACCTCAATGATAAGACTATGAAGAGGTCCTATTCCCCTTCAGTGGCAGAGCAGATGCTTTGGAGAATTACATTGAAGATTTTTCAGGTGCAGAGTTCCAGAGACATCTGAATGCTCAGCCAAGGGAGGTCTCCTGGAAAAGCCTGGGAATCTCAAAAATAGGATGGGGGTATCTGGATAGATGTCCCTAGAATACTGGCTCTTCAGACCCCTATGCCCTCAGAGACTGTAGCGACGATCCACACTTTCCTAGAAAGAGCTGACACTGCTATTTGCTGGAAGCTGCTGCCGAGGCCTCTCCTCCCTTTGAAGCACCAGGACAACAGCTGGGATTAAATTCCAGTGCAACCTGGCTGGACCTAATAAGGGAGAATACTGTAACAGGAGTAGCAAGCATGACCTGGCACATCCCCCACCCTTTAGGGTAAGATTTTGAGGGTGCCAGAATGTGAAGTTAGGTAAACTAGAATCACTGACTTGGGGGCATGATTTTGGGTCATGAGACTTAACACCCTAGCAAGGACTCCAGGGGTTAGGACAAACTTGCTGATAGGTTGGTCCCTGGAAAAAAATGGCTACTGCTCATTGAAGTAGAAAGGTCAGAGCTGTCCTGGCATAGGGTAGAGGAATAGATACAGAGGCATAGGGGAGTGGTCAAGCAGGAAGGGGTATGTTATGTGAGGCCACAAAACCCATTGGAGTATGTTCCACAGGAGGGATCAGAGGACACCCCCTTCATCAATGCCATTAGAAGTATGATTGTGAAGGGTCCCAGCTCAGTGAGAGGTGACTGTCTTCTGAAGGTCAGGACTTGAGACAACAGCACACATGAGGATAATGGTCCCAACTTCCTCACTGTACTAGAGACTAGGTGATGGTACCTAACAGCCACCACAATCACAACATCATTGTGCAATGTGGCTGCAATCATCACAATGACCTGGCAAGGTGAAGACGCTCATGGGAACTGGGTCCACAGGGAGTTGCAGAGATGCTTAACAGAGTATGGCGTCTCCAGGGGCAACCAAAAAGGGTGTCACAAAACCTTTGTAACTAAAAAAGGTAAGAATGGAGGACTAGGAGGCTGAGGGTGGTTGCCCCAATCAAATATCAACATTTCTTATCATTTCTTTGACCTGAGCCAATTTTCAGATCCAGAATCCACTGACTGATGAGGTATATCAGCAGGAATGACCCTGGATTATGGAAAGTGCCCACTGTTTTGATTGCCCCAGTCCTTCCCCAAAGGTACCTATGATCATTTACTCAAGAAAAAGTAAAAACAAAAACAGGATATTGGATATTGATACCCAAAGACCCAAAACACCATCAGGTCCCCTGCCCTGAGAATAAGAACCTATAGGGTCAGGTAATAAATGGAGTCTTGGCTTGAATTGGACTCTGAGGCCACTGGTCTCACAGACCCACCCAGTGGTCATTTTTCCAGTCTCCAGGTGTCTGACTGGAATTAACACAGTTGGACTTTGTAATAATCCCTGTATTAATTCAGTGGCCAGTGAGGTAAGATTTATCATGACTGGGAAGATCAAGTGGATCCATCTCAAGAAAATAAATCAAAAACATAACTGCATCCTGAGAGGTCATGGGTAGGAAAGACGTAAGAGGTTAGTGCTACCATTAAAACCTAACGGATGCAGGGTGTTTGCTGTTGTTAGGCACCATCAAGTTGATTTTCAATTCAAAGTGATCCCAAGTGACTGAGAACAACTATCCCATAGGATTTTCTAGGTTGCACTCTTGATTGGAGCAGATGACCTGGTGAGGTCTTTCTCCCACAGAGTCTCTAGGTGGGTTTGAATCATCAACCTGTGGTTAACAGCTGAGCACCTAGCTGTTGTGCCACTCTTGCAGAGATGGCAGTCCTTCCGATTGCTGTTGGTTGCTATTGAGTCACTTGTGACTTGTGGTGATCCCACATGTGCAGAGAGAGATTGCTCCATAGGGGTTTCAGGCTGTGAGTTCAAGCTGACAACCTTTTAATACTAACCAAGTGCTTAATTATTTGTGCCACTAGGAACCTGGGTCCCTTTCATGTTTCAGCCATCTTTCATTAGTCCAACCTTACAGAAACTAGATGGATCCTAAAGAATGACTATACACTGCTACAGTGTAACCAACTAGTAGTTCTGATTGCAGCTGCTGTTCTAGTCACAATAGAGCTGAAAGGGTGGATTTGCAAGGTGTCAGGTGCATCATAAGGTCACTGATTGAGCAAACACATTTCTTTGATTAAAGGAGAGGATCAGATACAGTTCACACTCACATGGGATGCACAAAACAATTATTTAGAGCTTTACCTTGGGCCTGTGTTAAAGTCCAAAGAGATCCGGTCTGTAGTTTATGAAGAGCTCCCTGTTTCATTACCTAAGGCCATCACACTGACTTGTTTACATGATAAAGAGGCTAGTGTGCTGGAGGTCTTGGTAAGACATATGAGTTACAGAGAATGAATAATAAAGCCTACAAAGACTGAGGGATCTGCCACTTTACGAAGCTTATAGCAAGCCACCAAAGGAGAATCACAATATAAGGTCATGAGATCCACAACAGCCTGTGGGGAGGAATTTCTGGTGTGTTACTGGGCCTAACCAGGAAAAAAACACACATGACAAAAGCCCACACAAAAATTTCACACAGAATACACTCCACTGTCATGGATGGGCACAAGAAAAATTCACTTACAGAAACGTGCCCACAGTGAAAAATACAGAAAAATTCAGTTTATTATTTTATAATATTGTAAATTTTATTTATAATATTGAGTTTTCCGTGTGTGCATTTTTCCATGTGCACAATTATAACCGTGGAGTTTTTACTGTGCTCAGTTTTCGTGTGGGCTTTTCTCATAGAACCGTTACTAGGCCCTGGTTAAGAAAGAATACTTGGCTATGATACACCAAGTGATCATGTATCTCAAATAACTCTCAATATGAATTAAGTGCTGTTGGAGCCACCATGTCATGAAGATGAATGAGCCTAAGAGTAGTCCATCCTGACAGAAATGGTACATATGTGATCAAACCCAAGCAGGAGCAGAGGGTATTACTAGTGAGCTGCATTAGTAGGGCAAAAAGACCCCACAAAACCTCCCCGACAGTTACATCATGCCCCTCCCCCTGCTTGCACCTGAGGCCATAAAGAGAATCCTATACAGTTGGTTTACAATGAATTGGTCTGACAGGAGAGTGGGTGCATGCTGAAAATGGACATTGGCTGCATTATAGCCATATAAAGGAGTAGGTTTAAAAGACAGGGGAAAGGAAAGATCATGCCAATGGGCAGAGTTGCAAGTAGTGCTCTTCTGGGTGGACAAATGACCTGAGGTGAGAACATATATTCTCAAGCAGTCAGCAGCCAGGTCATCTGATAAAGGCCTAGGAGGAAAGGAGCTGGAAGACTGAAAACAAGAGGCTATGTGGATACACATATGGGAGTGGGTATGAAATATAAAGATTTTGGTACGATATGCCAGTGCCTACAGGAAAGCATCTACCATGAAAGAGCACTGAGTAACCATGCAGATAATATGATTTTAGTAAGTTAACGTTACTCAGCCATCATTAGTCATTCCAGAACAGTCACAAAAGGAACATGAATGGAGTGGTCATGGTGCCAGTCCATTCAAAAGCATGGATTCCCACTTGACAAGCCCCAGTTAGCTAATGCTACTGCTGATTGTCCAATCTGGCAACAGACACCTTTGCTGGCCTCTAGCAGAACACTGTTCCTTGAGGAAACCAACCAGCCACATAGAGCCCTTTCCTTCTTGGAGGGGCTAGCAGTTTGGCCTAACAGGGACAGACGGTAGACATCTGTCCTGAGTATGGGTTGATTTTCCTGCCCAAAGAACCTCAGCTAGTACCACTTTCTTGGGCTCTTCAGAACGTCTGATTCATAGGTGTGAAATTCTACATAGTGAAACGGGTCCTTTTTCACAATGAAGGAGGTGTAGCCACAGCATTCAATGGTCATATCACACACTGCACCACACAGCAGCAGCTGGGTTTAAAAATGCTGGAGTGTCAGCTTAGAGGCAACACTCTAAAGGATATAGAACGGCCTTAGATTTTTATACATTCCTGTATGGAACCCTAAAGAGCTCTGGTAGGATTATGATCTGAGCTGCTAACTGTACGGTAAACCAGCCACTCCACAGGAGAAAGATGAGATTTTGTACTCCTGTAAAGATTTACAGCCTCAGAAACCCTATGCAGGGTTGCTATGAGTTGAACAGACTCATGAGTCGAACAGAAAAACCCTGGTGGTGCAATGGATACAGTGCTGAGATCCGAACTGATAGGTAGTGATTTGTACCCACCAGCAGATCTGAGGAAAAAAGACCTGGCCATTTGTTCCTGTAAAGATTACAGTCACTGACACCATATGCGGCAGTTCTATTCTATCCCACAGAGTCACTATAGGTCAGAATGGACTCAAAGGCACAGACCAACAATAGATGATGGTACTGTGTCACATATTGAAAGAATACATGGGCTTAGGAGCAAGGTCTAGAAGCAAGAGCAGTCCACCTACCATCATGCCCCATGACCCACCGCTTTCCCCCCTCATAACTCAAAGGTCTGTGATTCAAAACAACTTTGTGGTCAATGTTGTTAAGTGCCATGGAGTTAGTTCCAACTCACAGAGACCTTATGAGGGTTTCCGAGGCTATAAATCTTTGCGGAAGTAGAAAATCTCATCTTTCTCCTACAGAGTGACTGGTGGATTTCAACTGCTGACCTTGTGGTTAGCAGCCCAACACATAACCCACGATGCCACCAGGGTTCCTTTCATCATTACTAGGATGGCTATTCCCAGAAAAACAAACATTAAGTGGTGGTGAGGATGTGGAGAAACTCAAAGTCCCATCCATTGCTGGCAGGAATGTAAGATGATGCAGCAGCTGTGGAAAACTTTGGTGACTTATTTAAAAAGTTAAACACAGAATTACCATATGATCCAGCAATTCCATCCCCAGGTTTATACCCAAAAGACCTGAAAGCCAAAACTCAAAAAGATATGTGTACATCAATGCTCACTGCAACATTATTAGCAGTAGTCAAAAGATGGAAACAACCATGTGTTCATCAATACATGAATCAGTATGTAGAATGTGGTACATTCATAAAATGGAATGGTATCCAGTCACAAAAAGAAAGAAATTAAATTGATACATGCTATGATATGGAAAAACTCTGAAAACATTATGCTAAGTAAAATTATTCAGATACAAAAGGACAAAAATTATATGATCCCACTTATATAAAAATATCTACAAAAGACAAAACTTTACTAGTGGTTATCAGAGGTTGGAAGGAAGGGGAAATGAGAAGTTACTTCCTATAGGGTACTTAGTTTCTGTTTGGGGTGATGAAAGACCCATAGAAATGGGTACACAATATGGTGAATTCTCACTGGATTGTATACTTGAAAGCAGTTAAAAATGGCTTTTATTTGTGCTATACATATTTAACATAGTAAATTTAAAACAGCATGAAAAGAATGCATTTATGTGTATGGTATTATATACAGGAGGAAGGACTGAAACGTTCACATAAAACTGTTAACACACTAAACTCTGGGGACCTGAAAGGGGTGGGAGCATATAGAGGCTTTTCATTTTTTGCTTTAAACACCTGAGTATAATCTGAACCTTCCAAATTATGAGCATGTAATACATTCACAACTGAGCGCAAATGTCTTCAAAACCCTGGCAGGGACAGGAAACTCAGACATTAGCTACCTAAATGGGGAGGAGGGGACCTATAAAGGCACTTAGTGACTAGTTTACAAGTTTTCAAGAGGGAGCTCAGTTTCAGAGTGTGTGGGGGAAGGCAGAATCCCCACTGAATAGTTTTCATATTGTCTAGAAAGGTCTGGTGAAAAAAGATGGGGATAAGATTCTTATAATTCAATAGTGGGTAATTGTTATTGTGACTAACTGCGATTGCCACAACTGTAAAGGTAGAAGTTTTGTAACAAAAAATGGGGAGTTGTTAATCTTACAGTCCAGAAACAAAAGACCCTAGGACCATCAAGGGAGAAGAGCACAAGCAGAATGTATGACCCTGTCCAGAGAAGCAGCAACACCAGGGATGGAGGCAGAGATGGAGATATAGAGCAGTTGAGGACTCTAGACTCATGGAAAGAGAAAGGCTGTGTGCTGGCAGCCAGGAAGCAGGCTTGCAGAATGTGCCCTTTAGTTGCTTAAATGATTATATATTCATGAAGGTTTTGTGTACATCCGAAAAAAAAAGAATAGAAGCAAATACTGTTGAATGATGATGCATGGAGGGGATTGTAATCATTGCAATAAAACGAAATACAATAGGATTGAGTGTAAAACCGATGTTCTCCCATGTAAACTATCACTCAATTCACAATAAAAATTTTAAAAGAAAAAAAAAAGGCCTGGTAGATTTCATGACTATGTGAAGCAGGTATGTACAAAACAAGGAGAGGAAGTAGCAGGAACAGTGGTGAACAGAATAGAAAAATGCTCAGTGGAATAATTTTCCTAGGTGTTCATAGGTTTCTAAACATTGGGCTGGCAAACCAAACACTGTTTGGGGCCTATCTGACCTATTAGTCAACAAGTTATTGCTAAATGTTGTCAAGTCAGAACCGAATCATAGCGACCCTGTATAGGGTTTCCAAGGAATGGCTGATGGGTTTGAACTGCCAACCTCATGGTTTAAGTTGACCCTGGAGTTTAATGCTTATCCTAAAGTACAACAAGGACCCAAACCTTCCATAATACAGACATATCAATAATGCAGCTTTTACAAGGTTTCTAATGGGAGGGTACCATTTTCTCATTCACTCTAGGCCAAAGAGGGAAGAAACTAAATAGGCAAACAGTTTCCCCTTACAAAATTAGTAAGTCCTCCCACTTGTCTGCTCCACCCACACTTCCTCCCCTACTTTAGCTATCCTACTTTAGCCTAGAAGCTCTGCATCCTTGTGGGTTCTGCGGTTATAGAGATCCCCGGGAGCCTGTGCAAGAAAGTTAAACTGAGCAATAACACTCAGAACTGGGGAATGCAGAGATCAACTAATGCCACCTATCAAGCCCATCACGTCAGCAGGAACAAGAGAGGTCAGGTGGTGGGGACCAGAGGTGGCTTCCATGGTTGCACTGGTTGGTTAACAGGCTTATCTGGAGGAGGGAAGACCATGGTGAGCATGGCTTTGGAGGAGTACCTGGTTTGCCATGGTATTCCATGCTATACTTTGGATGGTGACAACATTCGTCAGGGTCTCAATAAAAATCTTGGGTTTAGTCCTGAAGCCAGAGAAGAGAATGTCCACTGTATTGCAGAAGTTGCCAAACTGTTTGCAGATGCTGGTCTAGTGTGCATCACATATTTTATATCACCTTATACTCAGGATCATAACAATGCAAGGCAAATTCATGACAGTGCAAGTTTACCTTTTTTTGAAGTATTTGTTGATGTTCCTCTGCATGTTTGTGAACAGAGAGATGTCAAAGGACTCTACAAAAAAGCACGGGCTGGAGAAATAAAAGGGTTCACTGGGATTGATTCCAGGTATGAAAAACCAGAGGCTCCTGAATTGGTGCTGAAAACAGACTCTTGTGATGTAAATGATTGTGTACAGCAAGTTGTGGAGCTTCTACAAGAATGGGACACTGTACCTGTGGATGCCTCTTATGAAGTTAAAGAACTGTATGTGCCAGAAAAGAAACTTCATTTGGAAAAAAAACAGATACAGAAACGTTATCAGCACTGAGCATTAAAAAAGTGGCTATGCAGTGGGTGCAGGTTTTGGCCAAAGGATGGGCAACGCCTCTGAACGGCTTCATGAGCGAGAAGGAGTACTTGCAGTGCCTTCATTTTGATTGTCTTCTGGATGGGGGTGTCATTAACTTGTCAGTGCCTGTAGTTCTGCCAGCTACCTAAGAAGATAAAAGAGAGGCTGGATGGCTGTACAGTGATCGCTCTAATCTATGAGGGCCGCTGTGTGGCTAGTCTTAGTAACCCAGAGTTTTTTCAGCACAGGAAAGAAGAGCGTTGTGCCAGACAGTAGGGAACAACATGCAAGACCCACCCCTACATTAAGATGATTATGGAACAAGGAGATTGGCTGATTGGAGGAGATCTTCAAGTCCTGGACCGAATTCATTGGTATGATAGTCTTGAACAGTATTGTCTTACGCCTACTGAGCTAAAGCAGAAGTTTAAAGATATGAATGTTGACATTGTCTTTGCATTTCAATTATGGAACCCAGTGCACAATGGGAATGCTCTACTAATGCAGGATATCCATAAGCAACTTCTAGAGAGGGGCTATTGGTGCACTGTTCTCCTCCTTTCACCCTCTTGGTGGCTAGACAAAAGATGATGACGTCCCGCTGATGTGGTGTATGAAGCAGCATATTGCAGTGCTGGAGGAAGGAGTCCTGAATCCTGAAACAACAGTGGTGGCCATCTTCCCATCGCCCATGATGTATGCTGGCCCAACTGAGGCCCAGTGGCATTGCAGAGCACAGATAGTTGCAGGGACCAATTTTTATATTGTTGGACAAGACCCTGCTGGCCATGGCCCCTGGTCTAATCACCTTGGAAATAGTTCCCTTTCGAGTTGCAGCTTACAATAATATGAATAAACGTATGCACTACTATGACTCAGAACACCACGAAGACTTTGAATTTACTTCAGGAATATTCATATGCAGACTTGCCCAAGAAGGCCAGAAACCTTCTGAAGGTTTCACGGCTCCAAAGGCTTGGACTGTGCTGATGGAGAGTACTCCAGATCCTTAGAGAAAGCTTAAGCTTTTCAAAAACCCCATCGGCTCTACCTTTGATTCTTCATTGATTAACAAGAGGAGACCACACAGCCACTGTTGGCTTTGCTTTGTGGTAATGTCTGTCTGGTAGTGCTTTTTTAAAAAATAGACCATTTTCTTTACCTAGCATCAGCCTTATGAGTTCTGTTTGAATAAGTGTAACACACTAATGTTTTTAATGTATCCTTTCCACTTATTACAGTTGATATGCCTACAATAAGATTTTAAAATCTTGCCTTTTAATATTATATTTATGCTTCTAACAATTTTTTTCAAGCTGTTATATTAGTAGTAACCAGTAGTATACACACTGAATCTCACTTTTCATCCTTCAAATAAAAAGCAAAGGAAAAATTAATTCACCAAACAATGTACTTGGTTAGACCTTGTTTTGGGAATTTTATAAGATATCTGTAATGATTAGCTTTTTTTCTACGCTGAAAATATAAATTACTTTCATCTTTCCAATCAGTTATTGATCTTTCAGCTGTTATAAATCTAAAGTAAATTTATGATCTATGTTTGAGTCCTGGATGATCTTTCTTTATTCAATAAAATAAAATTTGTGGATTAAAAAATAATTACTAAATCCTGGTGTAGTGCTGCAGGATTAACACTGGACCTGCAATGTCAGTGTGAAATGCACCAGCGATTCAAACTCAGTTGCCAATCTTCAGAAACCCTATTCAGGGTGCCTATTGTTGGGACAGACTTGACAGCACTTAACAACCAGGTCTAGATGTAGCACTATAAGATAAGCACTGGACTGCCCTGGTATGGTGCTGCAGGATAAGCACTCGACCTCAAGGTCAGTTTGAACCACAAGGTCTGTGGTTCAAACTCACTAGCTGTTCCTCAGAAACTCTATACAGGGTCACTATGAGTCGGAACCAACTCGATGGCACGTAACAACAACACTAACCATAAGTTTGTTGATTCATCAGTTGCTCCTTGGAAATCCTATACAGGGTCATTATGAGTTGGAACCAACCTGACAGCACACAACAACAAAAACATCTGGGAAATTATTCTAAAGCATGAATTACAAAATTAAGTATTAAGGAGATATTAAGAGTACCTTAATTTATGTAAAAATTTTAGAGATATATGTTGTTGTTGTTGTTGTTGTGTGTCATTGAGTTGGCTCCGACCCATAATGACCCTGGATAGTGTTTCTAAGGAGTAGTTGGTGAGCCTGAACCACTGATCTTGCAGCCCAGCACATTAATCCACAGTGCCACATACAGAACGGTATACTGAGAATTTCTATTTCTTAAATTTAAAAAGACTAGCATTACTATTTTTAAAGTAAATTCAGAAATATTATTTAAATGATTTTAATAGAACACTTGGTGGCAGCAAAAGGCTGTATTTTAATTAACAGTATATCTTGCTTCGTGAATCAGGATGCTAGTCAGTGAGGGGGCCCCAGCAGGAAGGACAAGATGCCTGCACCCTGGTTTCTAGCCTTCTGCTAACGAATGGATGCTCACAAGAAGAGGAGGGAGCAGAACGTGATATGGAGCCTTAGCTGATCTCCACTCAGTAGCTGTGATGTGCCTGACCTTTCCTGGTATCTAACTAATCTGAAAGAAATAGTAATACTACACCACAAAGAAACTAGTCTTTTCTGTATTGATATAGGTTAGTTCTTACTCATTTGTTTTTTTTCTCACATATAAATGTTTACTTTGGACAAAAAAAAAAAACAAAAAAAAAAAAAC
The DNA here is from genome assembly GCF_000296735.1 of Chrysochloris asiatica. Classification (NCBI taxonomy): domain Eukaryota; kingdom Metazoa; phylum Chordata; class Mammalia; order Afrosoricida; family Chrysochloridae; genus Chrysochloris; species Chrysochloris asiatica. The sequence goes on from NW_006408968.1 coordinate 232,940, forward strand.
CCTAATTGAAAAAAAAAAAAGTATCTAAAAACAGCCTGTCAACAAAATTAACATAGTAATAATTTAGAGAATGCTAAAAACACCTATTTCCAATATTATATTATCTCTGCCTCTAGTCTCACTCAAGGAAATTTAGTTGTTTAAAAAATTATTCTATTAATTCCTCAAAAAGTTAGATGACCCAGTAATTCCATGTCTAGGTATATATACCTGCAGATAAGAAAGCTTTGGTAATGTAGTGGTTATGAGTTGGGCTGCTAACCTCAAGGTCAGCAGTTTGAAACTACCAGCTGTCCTATGGGAGAAAGATGAGGCTTTCTGCTTCCATAAAGATTTATAGCCTTGGAAACCCTATGCAGGTCGCTACTGAGTCGGAATCGACTCCACAGCACAGTACCGCCACTGCAACCACCACCCACACATCAGTGAATTACTTACTATGTTTTTTCTAGACACAGCAGTCATTGTAACTCTCACTAAAGGACCGAGAGACCATGCGGATTGAGTGCATTTCCTTTTTTTTCTGATGGGTCTGAGTAGGAGAAGGCAGGGAAAGATGATGATAAGATGCTGCTTTAGTTGTGAGTTATTGTTAACATGGTTAATTGTGATTATGCAAACTTGGAATTTGAACATGGGGATTGGTCAATTTTACAATCCTGCTAGGTGAAAAACTGAGCCATCTCAGAAACATGACTAGGGGATCTCACTACCACCAGAAAGAAGACACAGGAGTGGAGCATGTCCTCTGGACACTGAGATCGCTGTTCATTGAACCTCCTTGATCCAGGGACACAGCTGTGACACCAGAGGAGCTAGAGAGAAGTGGCAGCATCAGAACCATGAGCCAGAGCATGAAACAGAGTGGTGGGAGTCCCAGCCCACAGAGCAAGGAAAGATCAATGTCTTTGGGCGAGGTTCATTTGTAGGATGGAGTGCCTACAGGAACTTAGAGGAGCTAGATTTGCATTTGCTGAACTCTCTGAGCTAGAACCAAGTATCTTCAGACTGAGGCTTATAGTGCACTGGAGTATCCACTGAGCACTTATCAGTAGGTCTCAAAGAGCTTGGTAATATTGCCCAACCAGGGCAGAGGCCAGGTCAAGGGACCAAGGGCCAGAGAGAGGCCTGTCTATGGGCATATCTGAGAAGAGGCTGTTCTCATCTAAGAATTATGTATTGAGCATTTCTGACCCTAACTGTAGGGTCTGAGTTCTGTGTTGCCAATGCAATGAATTACTGAACCTGGTAAAGAAGTAGAAACTGCCTTGAGAGGGATTTGTTGTTGTTTTTAAGTGCCATCAAGTCAATTCCAATCCATAGAGACCCTGTATAGGGTTACCAAGGAGCAGCTAGTGAGCTTGAACCACCGACCTTGCAGTTCAAACGACTTTGCAGTCTGACGCATTAGCCCACAGTGCCACACCAGGACTCCTTGAGAGGGATAGCTGGTATCAAAACTAGTAAAGGAGGAAAGAGGGTAGAGGCGTATGGGACCTCATAGCCTCATAGGAATTGACCTTGGGCTGACGGACTGAGTTTGATTCTCCTTCCCCCAGTGAAGTCAAAGGAATTCACACACTATCTCCAAACCACTTTTTACACTACCCAAGTGATTTGAAAGCAAGGACTCACACTGATACTTGTACACCAATGTTCACTGCAGCACCTTTCACAATAGGCAAAAGGTGGAAACAACGAAAGTGTCCATCAACAGTTAAATGGATAAAGAAAATGTAGTATATACATATAATAGAATATTTGTTGTTAGGTGCCATCGAGTTGGCACCGACTCATAGCGAGCGACCTTATGCACAGCAGACTGAAACAATGTCTGATCCTGGGCCAACATCACTACTGTTGCCACACATGAGTCCACTGATGCTGCCACCTGGCCAATCCAACTCATTGGGGGTCTTCCTCTTTTTCTCTGACCCTCCATCTTATCAAACATGATATCCTTCTCTAGCAACTGTTCCCTCCTGACAATATGTCCAAAGTATGAGAGACGAAGTTTGGCCATCTTG
>NW_006408968.1:235856-258136 GCF_000296735.1 Chrysochloris asiatica
CGGCCTCTTCTGAATCTAGCTTGAACCACTGGAAGTTCTCTGTCAATATATGATTGTAGCCATTTCTGTATTACCTTTAGCAAAACTTTACTCACTTGAAATATCAAAGAGATTGTCCAATGATTTCCTCATTACATTGGGTCACCTCTCTTTGGAATGGGCACAAACATGGATCTCTTCCAATCAGTTGGCCAGATAGTTGTCTTCCAAATGAGTGAGTGCCTCCTGTGCTGCCTCACTTTCTTGAAAGATTTCAATTTTGATTCCATCAATTCCGGTGCCTTGTTCTTTGACAATGCCTTCAATGCACCTTGGACTTCCTCCCTGAGTATCATTGGCTCTTGATCATATGGTGCCTCTTGAAATGGCTGAATATTAACCATTTCCTTTTGGTAGAGTGACTTTTTGTATTTCTTCCATCTTTTCTTGATGCTTTCTGCATCATTCAATAATTTGCCCAGAGAATCTTTCAATAACGAAAGTTGAGACTTGAATTTTTTCTTCAGTTCTCCCAGCTTCAGAATTTCTGACCGTATTCTTCCTTTTCGGTTTTCTGATTCCAAATCTTTGCACATATTATTATAATATTTGGCTTTATCTTCTGGGGCTGATTTTGAAATTTTCTGTTCAGCTCTTGGACCTCCTCATTTCTTCCATTTGCTTTAGCACCTCTATGCTGGAGAGCAATTTTCAGAATCTCCTCTGACATCCATTTTGACACTTTCCTTCTTTCTTGTCTTCTTAATGATTTTTTGCTCTCTTCAGGTATGATGTTCTTGATGTCATCCCACAACTCTTCTGGTCTTCGGTCTTTAGTGTTTAATAATAGAATATTGCTCAGTCATAAAGGGAAATGAAGTCCTGATGAGATGGATAAACTTTTAAACAATTGTTGTTGTTGTTAAGTGCCATCGAGTAGATTCCGACCCATAGTAACCCAGTATAGGGTTTCCAAGGAACAGCTGGTGAGCTTGAACCGCCGATGTAGGAATTCAAATGGCTTTGTAATCTGGCACATTAACCTACAGCGCCACACCAGAATTCCTTTAAACCATCAATGCTGAGAGAAATAAGTCAGACACCAGTGGTCAAACATATCAAGAATCCTACTTTTATGAAATCCAGAGGAGGCAAATGCATAGAGACAAAAGTTTGAGATATTACCAGGAGCAGTTGGGAGGGAAAAGTGGGAGTTACTGCTTCAGGGACATGAAAAACATTGAGATGGTTGAACAACATAGTAGATGTAATTACTGTCACTGAATTAGACACTTAAAAATAGTTGAAATGACAAACTTTTTGTTATCTACATTTCACCACAATTTAAAAGTGTCAATGCTTACACAGTTGTACAAGTTAAACAATAACCAACTCATGTTGTTGTTAAGTGCCATCAAGTCAGTTCTGACTCACAGAGACCCTATGAAGGGGTTTCGAGGAGCAAATGGTGGGTTTGAACTACTGATTTAGCTGTTCAAACCAATTCATAGTTACTCTACAGACCAGCTTAGAGAATTACAAGTTGGCTCCCTAGTTTTTAAATGGTACTTCCAACAGAACAGGCATTGGCCTCCACGTTAAGAGGCCATTCCCAACTAGCTGCAGAGTAAGATTCTCCCACCAGGGGGCAGAGATGTGAACAAATTGTTGTTGCAGAGTTAGTTTCATCTCATAACAACCCTGTATTGGGTTTCTGAGGAGAAACCAGTGAGTTTGAACTGCTGACCTTGTGGTTAGCAGTCCAGTGCTTATCCTACAGCACCACACCAAGATGCTGCAGCCTCAACCAATATGTTCTACCAAACTACCAGTGGTTCCGCAGGAGAAAGATTAGGCTTTCTGTTGCTGTAAAGATTTACAGCCTCGGAAACCCTATACAGTGTCACTATGATTCGGAACCGACTCCACGGCACATAATCACCACTACCACCACTTTGATGAGTAGTGACTGGAATCATAAAAGCTCATGATATGCAATCTAAGGTGCAATTATTGGTCTCACCATGTTCGTAAAAAAGATGTGATGACAAATGAAGATTGCTTGGAATCAATTAGTCCAGTGGACTAATAAACACGTGAACGTTAGTCTCGAAGACTCTGAGACAGAAGAACTAGATGGTGCCTTGCCACTATCAACTGCTCTGAAAGGGAATACATTAGAAAGTCCAGGGTAGAGTGTGAGACAACGTAGAACAAAACTCAAAATTATAAAAAAGATAGGGCTTGCTGTACAGAAAGAAACTGAAGAAACCCGAGACTATGACCCTCAGCCTTCAGATCTGGAACAGAACTCACCCTGATGACCGAATTTCAACCAAGCGATGGACAGGTATACAAGGAGATTATACCAGTAAGGTATGTTCACCATAAACTGATCAAACATTCAAGATCAAAAGGGCAACATTTAGCTGGGGATAAGTTTTAGAGGTGTTAGGAAGGAGGGTGGAATTGAAATAGCAACCACAGGGAAGAGGTGGAATAACTTGTTATGTAGAGGGGACTGCAATCATTGAGCTGAAACCAGGTGTTTGTTTTCTTGGATGTGAAACTAATGATCTGATCTGTAAACTTTTTCATTCAATTCACAGCACAAAGTTTCAAAAGAAAAAAAAATGTATTGGGGACTTAATTTGAGTAAGATTTCTCATGCAATTATCTCATTTTCTCTTTTACCTCTAACTCCTTCCTCTCAAATTCCCCACTCACTAAAAACAGGGTTTCAAATATGGAAAAATAAATAAATAATAGGAGAATTTGAGTGAATGGTACTTGGTAGTTCTTTGTCCTATTCTTGCAACTATTCTCTGAGTTTTAAATTATATCAAAATGAAGTTGGTTTTTGTTTTTTTTTTTTTTTAATGAAGTCTTCTGCATTATTTGTTGAGCAGCAACATGAATACCAGAGCCATGTCATTCCTCCCTCATGCCTGCATTTCAGTGGCTACCACACAGTCTGAGTAAACCAAATGCTCCACAAATGTTATCTAACTGTAGCAGTATTGGAAACACAACTCAATCCCACAGTCTATTTTGACCTTCAACACTAACAAAAATTTTTAAACTATTCAACACTCTTATCTCTGGAGGATTACAACAAAATGAGTTCAATTTTAAAAATAAGATTAATATGATGTCATTACTTACTCTATGAATTATACCAGCTGAATGCAGATGTTTAATACCACAAAGCATCTGATAAAGAAGGTAGGACATTCTTTCATGGTCCAACTCCATATGAATAACCTGACATAAGTTAGCATCCATTAATTCCATAACCAAATACCTGAGGGGAAAAATGATCAGTCATGTACATATAAAAATTCATCCATAATTCCTCTATGGTTATTATGAAACAGTAATTTACTTTCTTATCACTGCATTGGCTAAAATAAAAAAATAACTTGCTTTCCCTTAAACATTTGTATGACATCTTGAAAAGAAGTAAATGTTTAATGATGGAACATTATAAACATTTTCCAGAGAATATAAAATAACTAACTTATATAATGTCTTAAACTTACACATTTTCACAGCATGGTAAGCAGAATTTTATACATTTAAATTCTCCTACATCATAATTGTTTTGCTATTAGATCATTATTACCAGCTTTTCCCCCCAAAAAAATCCTTTTGATCCCCTTTTTCTACTAGCTCCTGACTGCCACCTCCCCTCCCCCATTTTTTGTTCCCTTTATAACAAAACTCTCCAAAAAAGTGACCGCATCTTCCTCTTAGCCATACTATTTTTCCTTGGCACACTATCCTCCTGGATACCATCCTTCTGGTCTTTCTTCCTTTCTCCTCACCGCTAGGGTGCCGGTACTCAGTCTTTGGTTTTCTTCTCTTCTCATTACATTCACCTCTTTGGTTATCTCCTCTAGTCTTGCAGCTTTAATTATCATTATCTGTAGACTGTCAACTTTAAAATGTGTATCTCCCACCCCAAACCCAGATCATATATACAACAGCCAACTTCACATTTCCACTTGGATCACTAAACCCAAATTCAAAATTGAACTCCTGATTCTACATCACTTACACCAAGCCTGCTCTTCCTGTAGCCTTCCCTCATCTCAACTGATAGCAAATTCATCCTTCCATTGCTTAGGTCAAAAACTATGTTGCTATTCTCAACTTCTCTCTTTCTCTTACATCACACGCCCTAACTATCTGGAAATTCTGTGACTCTGTGGTGCCATAGGATAAGCACTCTACCACAATGTCGATTTGAACCACAAGGTCAGCGGTTCAAATTCACCAGCTACTCCTCGGAAACCTGATACAGGGCTGCTATGAGTCAAACCAACTTGACAGCACTTAACAACAACAACTTTCAAAACAGTGACAGCATCCAATGTCTTTTCTTCACTCTTACTATATTAGCCCCCTTGTTTGAGCCAAGCCACAACAGTTGCTCACCTTCTATCTGGTATTCTTTGATTTCTCAACTCAGAAATCAGAGTTAGTCTTTTAAAATATAAGTTAAGGTCAGAACACTCCTCTGCTTAAAATCTTCGTAAGACTTCCCTTTAAATAGAAGCCAAAATCCTTACAATGGCCAAAGTTCTAAGTAGTCTGGCCCTAATACTTTTCAGAGATCCTCCTCTCTTACCATCCCCCTGTCCCAATAATATAGCCTATTGAGATGTTTTGAGAACATACCTGGCATGCGCTTACTTTAGTGCTTTTGCAATGTTCCTTCTGTCTTGATTCAATCTTATTCCACGTATCTCTATGACTGACCCCTTCTCAGACTTCAAGCCTTTCTTCAAATGTTACTAACTCAGTGAGGTTTCTCCCAACCACCCTATTTAAAATTGCAACTTGACCTCCAGCCTGTTAGCACTTCTGATCCCCCTTACCTAGCTCTAACATTTTTCCATAGCAGTTATCACATTCTAACCAACCAGATAATTTCCTTGTGTTTACTGTCTGTTTTTCTTTGGTAAAATGGCAAGGAATTATCAACTACATTACTTAATTAATAATGGGGATTTGGGCCTGTTTTGACCATTAAGTGTATCAAAAGTAAAAGAGTGCTTAGCACATGGCTGGAAATCAGTAAATGTTTCATTAAAGTGAATGATTACACTGCTGTCAATATGGTTCAATCAAGTTGAACAATATGGCCCAAATCAATAATAAACAAAATTAATATTTCATTTCATTAGTTAGTAAGATAACACTATGATTTTAGAAACATACAATTTTTAATGACTTAATCTCTTCGAAATGTAATTGAAACACCTGAATCCTTTAATTTTGGTTATCAGGAGGATAGAGAAAAACATGTTGCAGCAAAAACATATTATGATTCAGCAGAGTGGCACTAGTGAAGCATTAATGGTCAACATCAGCTCTGAAGAATTATTGTCATCTTTTATCTGTTATAAAGATTATGATCCACTAGTCTTATCAATCACAAATAGATAAATAAAACTCTCCATTTTCTTAATTACTTCTCTCCCAGAGATAAAAGTAATTACATCATTAAAAATGTATTGCCACCATTATTTCCTAAGTTAAAAAAGCAGCTATTTTCCTTTTTAAATGTTCAGTTTCTGATGCATAGTACGCTATTGAATAAAAAGTGATACTTACACATCTTGAAATTCTTCTAGAGTTTTTTGTTGTGTAAACACATTTAACAAACTAATTATCTGAAAAGAGAAAATTAATTATACCTCAGTATGGCAGTTGACTCTTCTATAAAGTTTAACATTAAAATGTACTAAAACTGGGGGGAGGGGTAGGATTACAGATTTCAGTACTCATGGTCATTATTGCTTTTAACAAAACATTCTATTATGTGGCATTTTAAGAAAGATAATGAATTGGGTTTCTCATCTTGGAAAGAAAGTATACTTTTAATCAAATCACTTTTAAGGGTCCTTAACAACTTAAAGTATTACCATTACAGAATTTTAATACATAATAACTTTCTATCTATGAACATAAAGTAGAAAATATGTGTAAAACAACTCACTAAATATGATAACTCTGAAAGTGTGAATGAATACTATGTACAAATTTCTAAGAATTTTCAAATCTGAAGGCTAACTTCATATTCTTGGTGTGATAAAGCTGAAAAGACCTGCTAACATTGTTTACTTATTCGAGCACTGTCAGTTAGAGGGGTAAACACTTGACCCTACTGTGGGTCTCTTGCTGGCATTCCCTCCACGAGGCTGTAGAAATCCAGTCCCATCCTTGAGCTACAAATATGCATATCCTCTATCATTTCAAATGATGGAAGGGAAGACAAATTGGGGTGACTGACTAGCCAAGGAAAAAATAAAACTTGATCCAGACTACAACCTTAATACCAAGATAAATTCAAAATGGGCCAAAGCTATTACTCTGAGTATTAAACCATAAAAACATTAGAATATGGCTAGACATTTATATAATCTTGGTATAGAAAAGGGTTTTCTAAGCTTGACAGAAAACCTAAGAGATTTAATTACATTAAAACAAAATCAAGAACGAACAAGCAGCAACTTCAGTGAGGTGAAAAGCACATAAATAAAGTCAAATTATATATATATATATATAGAGAGAGAGAGAGAGAGAGAGAGAGAGACTTCATATACAACAAACTTCTGTTGTTGTTAAAGTGCCGTCAAGTTGGTTCCAACTCATAGTGACCCTGTTTCCAGGAGTGACTAGTGAGTCTGAACCACTGACCTTTGGATTAGCAGCCCAGTGCTTATCCTACAGTGCCATCCAATGACCTTCTATAAATGCATTAAAAAAGAGGCCACTAGTACAAGAGAAAAATGGACAGAGGCCATGAAAATCAAATTTCCTACAGAATACCAATAAATGGATAATAAACATTGGGAAACAAACTGAAACTAACAAAAATATCATGTCATCTATCGGATTGAGAATAAAAGAAAGGTTCATATACTCTTAACGAATTTATAAAATTGACAGTCTTACAGCCAATTTGTCAGCATATATTAAAATCAGAAGGGTGCATACTCTCTGAACATACAATTGACAGCCAAGAATTTTGGAATACTGGACAGTTGTGCAAAGATGTATATACAATGATGTTCACTGCAACACTACTGAAAAGAGCAAAACAATCTAACTATACAACAATAGGTGGTTAAGTCAATAAACTATAGTACATCTGTACTATGTAGCCACTAAAAAGATTATGTATTTCTATGTACATTATCTTATATGAGATTTAGGGACATTCAACATGTGTGCAGAATAGCGTAATGAACAGGCCCTTTTTATGTATATGCACACATACGAGGGACTTCAAAAGTTCATGGCAACATAAAATTCAAAGATATTGGAATTTTTCCACAAACTTTTTGAAGCCCCCTCCTATATGCTTAAGAACACTCACCAAAATGTTGATACTGTTTGTGGGTGGTAAGTCACAAGAATTTTTGGGTTTTTTTGTGTATAGTATTTGAATCTTTAAAAAATAGTTAAGGATTATTTGCAACTTGAAGACATATTTTAAAATATACATAGAATAAAAAATATACTGGAGACATTTTAAAAAAAACTAGTCTCAAAAGAATTAACTTAGTTTCATATTTAATGTCCAGTATAAATGCTAAAACAAAGAGACCGTTATGTAATTTAGTGCAATCTTAAGTATTAATTTTTTTTTAAAGGCCATATGAAAGTGATCTCCTAGGTTTCTATAGGATTTAACTTTTAATGTTTTTATATTGTTGTTGTTGTTGTTGTTGTTGTTAAGTGCCCTCAAGTCAATTCCAACCCATAGCAACCCTGTATAGGGTTTCCAAGGAGCAGCTGGTGTGCTTGAACCTTGCAGTTCAAACAACTTTGCAGTCTCGCGCCTTACCACACAGCACCACACCAGGACGCATGTTATATACGGTGGTGGTAGTTGGTGGTTATGTGCCGTAGAGTCGGAACTGACTCACAGTGACCCTGTACAGGGTTTCCAAGGCTGTAAATCTTTACAGGAGCAAAAAACCCATGGAACAGCTGGTAGTTTCGAACTGCTGACCTTAGGGCTCGCAGCCTGATTCGTAACCACTAAGCTACCAGAGCTCCTTATATGGTAAAGAGGTTAAAATAATGCTTAGACATCACTAGTACACACAATGTGCTGTGTACCACCTCATTTTGAAAAGATATACTATTTCTTCTTAAAAGTCACAGTGCTGATTTCTATGCCGATGCCAACTATGGCTATCCTGGGTGTAACATCATCTAACAGCATTTATTTAAAACTGACATGAATATATTGCAAGGTAAAAAGCTATTTATAGAAGGATACTTTTCAAAAAAAGTATTTAGTTGCTTCGCAATATTGTTTCCATTTTACAGAAACAAAAACTAATGGAAATCAAATAGTTACAAGGTTCATTTACTTTCCTATCTTAATGGAGTGACCTAAATTGCTATAGAGCATGATGCCTCTTTATAATTTCAATTTTTCCCATTGTTAACTAAGAATTTTGCTAGTAAAATATACCTATTTCAAATACACATTTTGGTCACTAGTTTATCTTAGGTCTAAATTCAATGTAGCTTCAAGAGATCAAGAAAATTATCATATCAGTGACAATATTAAAATACACACAGTAAAATAGACATAAACAACTTACATTTTTATGATTGACACATTTTAAGAGGACAAGTTCCCGATAAGCTCTCTTTGCATGGGTTTGATTCTGAAAAGGACGGCTTAGTTTCTTGACTGCAACATTTATCCCAAGAACTGTATCAAAAGCAGCACTATAATTAGGAAATATAATACACAATGCATTAGAATATACATTCAGCATCTTGTCTTTTTACGAGTAACAAAAAAAGAAAACTCTTTCTGAATATACTTGGAAATGCCTGCAATGAGGAGAAGTTGTGACCACACCACCACATTTTAACTATTCAATAATGAGCTGGCCTATACGCATATATCCTGATATGATCTTCAAAACAGAAGCACAACTTGTGTGAATCTGCCTGTTTGCAGTTTCCAGGAAGGACTAACTTCACAGAGGCACAGGTATTTCCTTTGCAGATAGGATAGGAGTCAGCATTCTTTCGCATGCTGAATTTTTATTACATTAAATAGAGATTATGCTCAATACCAGGAAATTGAATACAAAGCATACAATACTCATCAAGAAATGAAATCTTAAGTTTGACCTTAATTATCTTAATAAATTTGAAAAAAAAAAAAGTCACTGGTTGGTTATCGTAGGATGAATGTGAGTCTATTTTAGAGTACTGCAGTGGAAGGAATGGTTGAGCGCATGAGAATATAATAAATTTAAGTTTTGAGTGATTGTGCCTTTCCCAGATTAAAGAATGGTAAAAGTGGCCAAAAATATCAACTCAAGTTAAATCCTTAAGATATAAAATCCCTAATGCTAGCAATTGCTATATAGAAAATTCTACTAAAAACAGCTTCTTATACTACTATGGTGGTAGTGGTTGTGTGTGTGGAGTCGGTTCCGACTCAAAGAGGCCCTTGTATAGGATTTTTGAGGCTGTAAATTCTTATGGGAGCAGAAAGCTTCATCTTTCCCCCAAAGATGGGCTGTTTGATTCAAACTGCTCGTAATCCACTAGGCTATCAAGGCTCCTTTATATTATTATGTTGTTGTTATTGTTAAATGCCGTTGAATCAATTCTGACTCATAGTGCCCCTGTATAGGGTTTCCAAGGAGTGACTGGTGAGCTTGAACTGCCAACCTTGTGGTTCAAACCAACTTTGCAGTCCAGTGCATTAACCCACAGCGTCACAATTATACTATTACAGGCTATGCTTCCATCATCTCGAGTTCCCAATTGAAATATAAGGTTCATTTTATCCTCCAGAAAATTGTTGTTGTTGTTGTTAAGTGCCTTCGAGTCGGAGTCGACCCATAGCGACCCTGTACAGGGTTTCCGAGGGTGTAAATCCTTACGGGAGTAGAAAGCCTCATCTTTCTCCCGCGGAGTGGCTGGTAGTTTCGAACCACTGACCTTAAAGTTCGCAGCCCGAATCGTAACCACTACGCTACCAGAGACAAAAACAAAACAAAACTGAGTAGCTTAATTGCACATTTTTGGGCTTCAAACCAATACTTAAATAGTATTGTTGATGTTATTAGCCTTTGGCTGCAATGACTCATTAGGAGTCAAAAATTGCTAAAGGCCACCTGAGACATTAAGTACCATTTAAAATATTGCTTTCATTGATTTATTTTACTTAGTTTACCCCGTTTGCATAAAACAACAATTTTGATATTTTCTTGCCAAAATAATCACTGAATTCAACCTGTTTTTAAGTTGAAGGCTGTCTGCTAGAGTTTTAGTTAAGAATTTTTAGGAGGCTTTCTGCTCCTGCAAAGATTTTAAAAGCCTGTTGTTGTTGTTATGTGCCATGGAGTCGGTTCCAACTCATAGAGACCCTGTACAGGGTTTCCGAGGCTGTAAATCTTTATGGAAACAGAAAGCCTCATTTTTCTCCCATGGAGCAGCTGGTAGTTTCTAACTGTTGAACTTGCGGTTCACAGCCCGACTCGTAACCACTACGCTACCACAGCTCCTTTTTTAAAAGCCTAGAAAACCCTAATTCGAAGGTACTTAACAACAACAAAGCTAACTTTAAAATTATTTTTTTCCTTCAACTTAGTTCATGTTATGTGTACATGGACATGATATGCACATTCATATGTCCACATGCAAATACTTGTATAAAATGGTTAAGATATAGTTCTGTGAAACAAATCATCAATTAATGCAAATGTCTACATATGTGGAGTCCTGGTGTGGCGCCAGAGGATAAGCCTCAATGTCAGTTTGAACTGCAAGGTTGGTAGTTCAAATTCACCAGTCACTCATCAGAAATCCTATACAGGGTTGCTATGCGTTGGAACCAACTGGAAGGCACACAACAACAATACATATGTATTATTTGTACCTATGTATACTTCTGAGTCTCAAGAATTCGAAAAAAGACAAATTTCACACTTTTTTTTGGTCTTAAAAATCTTTTGTCCAAAATGACTCAAATGCACTAATTGTGAGTATCCGAGTAAAAATTCTTCCCCACTCCTAGTTCCATCTCTAAGACCAATCAACTTCAATTCTTAGTAGTTTCAGTTCTTGAGGGTTTTTTCTTTAGCTCTCATCACCATTTCTTCACTTAACTAGAAAAAATTTCTATTTACTCCTCATTATAAAAACTGAAGGTTCAGTCACTTATTTCAAACTGCAATTATCATAGATTTTTGTTCTGTTGTTAATTTTTCCCTTGCTTATCTTTGTAACTTTATATGTTTGGGACTCCTGGTGTGGCATTATAGGATAAGCATTGGAGTGTGAACCACAAGGTCAGCAGCTCAAACTCACCCCGTCAACATCGGAAACCCCAATACAGGGTCACTATGAGTCAGAACCAATTCAACAGCACTTAACAACAAAAATATAGCATGTTTGAACTGCCTCAAATAACATGCTTAAACGTCTTGTTTCATCAGCTTTCAGAGGAGCCTCCTGACTCACAGGATGTTAAAATGAGAATGTTATAGCCTATATCCTTTCTCCTTCATCTTTCTAGCCCTATACGTTTTCCAACAAACTTATGTGATCAAGTTTGAGGAAACACATATACTATTCCTATCTGTAATTAAGCCTTCTGTGTTTCTTCTTTAGGATGTGTCTAAAATTTGAAAATCAATATGCACATAGATGTAGATTTGTGTGTGTACATGTAAATATTAATTGCAGAGCTACAATCATATGTATTTTTTCTAAAGATCACATGACCCTTGGTGCTACTGAAGAGAATAAAACTGCGTCCAGAATCAAGACTAAATGAATTCTCTTTTGTTGTTGTTGTTAGGTGTCATTGAGTCGGTTCCGACTCAAAGCAACGCTATGTACAACAGAATGAAACACTGCACCATCCTCATAATTGCCATTATGTTTGAACCCATTGTTGTTGCCACGGTGTAAATCCATCTTGTTGGTGGTCTTCCTCTTTTTTGTTGACCTTCTACTTTTTCAAGCATGATGTCCTTCTCCAAAGCCTAGTGCCTCCTATAAACACGTTCAAAGTATGAGAGACAAATTCTCACCATCCTTGCTTCTAAGGAGTACTTTGGAAAACCCCAACAGATTTGTTTGTTCTCCTGGCAATCCATGATACTTTCAATATTCTTTGCCAACACCATAATTCAAATGCATCGATTCTTCTACAATCTTCCTTATTCATTCAGCCCATTGTTCAAGAATCATATCCCTTTTGTTTTATATTTAGACCATGATTTTTTTTGTTTTCCTTGAAAGTTCCTAGTAATTTTTTTTTATTAAGATAAATATACCTTCTGTTGTTGCCTATCACTAGTATAGTCAAACTTCTTACTCATGTTATCTATTGTTTGGAATCTGTTTCATTCTTCTTGAAGACATTTGTCTTGGAGCTGTGACTTTGAAGGAAGCTGTCAGCATGAGCTTTCTAGTAGCTGACTGCCATTGTTTCTTGTTCTATACATTTTTTCTCTTTATTGCATATTCTAAACAAATTTCCTTAAACTGCCTGGAAGATAAATTATCTTACTCTGCCCTCACCCTTGACTGATAACTTATCTTCTAAATTCAAAGTAAATTTTCTCTCAGAATACTAAAGGTACTGCTCCATTGATTTCCAAAGTTAGTGTTGTTGATGAGGATTATGTCTGACATTCTTTCCTTAGCTTTTTTTTATTCTTCAGCTCAAATGATGTTCCAGAACAAAGTGCTGTGTTCTATCAGTATCTCCAAAGTCCCTTTCACTGCCACCCCACCCCCACCCCTGCCACAACTAGGTGCTATTCCTCTTGCTCCCACATAGATAATAACTTCAGGCTTTTAGTATAACTACTTTTTTGTGTTTCCTAGCTAAGCATAGATCCTTAAACCTCCATAACTTATTTTTGTCTGGTTTTTGAAGTTTCCTTTTTGGCTTATCTCACCATTCTGGAGAAAAGCACCAAGTTGATGTATATAGCTAAAATTTATTCTGTGTACGATCAGCACTGGATTGTGAACCACAAGGTTAGCAGTTCAAACCCACCAGCTATGCCTTGGAAACCCTATACAGGGTCGCTATGTGTCAGAACTTACTTGATGGCACTTAGCAACAAGTATACAGTATTCTGTCACAAGACTACAGTATAAGCATATTTTACTGTGGATAGATACTGGGTTGTTTTGAGTGTTTAAGTGATTACAAAAACAATACCATAAACATTCTTATACATGTCTCTAAGTGCCATATGCATCTAATATCTGATGACTTGATATGATAGTAGAACTGTTTAGATTCTATAATGGTAAATAATGCCAATTGCTTTCCAAAATGGCTTGCAGTCCCATCAGCAGTGTGTGAGAGAGAGGATCACATTTGACAGCAAATGTGAGGTGCTCCATATCTTCAATACCACTTGGAATGATCCACATTTGTAACCATTCTGATGCAAGCACAGTTATTTCTCTGTGGTTTTAATTAGCATTTCTCTGGTGAATGATGATGCTGAGTACCTTTACCTATGATTATTGATTGGTCATTTGAATATCCTCTTCTGTGACAACTATTTTCTATTTGGTTGTTTGTCTTTATCTTACTGATTGGAACTTTATGTATTCTGAATAAGAGTCCTTTGTCAATCCTATTTTGCAAATAACGCCTCACAACCATGCTTCTGCTTGTCTTGTTTTCTTGATTTTTATAAGTTTGTAATTTTAATACAAATGTATCAATCTTTTCCTTTATGATCAGTACTTTCAAGTCTTGCTTAAAGAAGTCTTTTCCTACGTTCAAGATCATGAAGACAGAGATCTTCTATGTTGGTTGGCTATGTACTGTGGAGTTGGTTCCGACTCATAGCTGCCCTATATAAGGTTTTTGAGACTATAAATCTTTACGGGAGCAGAATGCCTCATCTTTCTCCCATGGAATGGCTGGTAGTTTTGAACTGTTGACCTTGAGGTTACCAGCCTGACTCGTAACCACTACGCTACCAAATAATGCTACTATTTCGTCTTTCACATTTAGAACCAACTGAAACAGACTTTTATGTATAAGGTCAGAGTAAAAAATCACTTTTTATATGAATATCCTTTCTCCACTGTTCTATATAATGCTACCATTGTGATAAACCAGGAGCCCATGTGTGTGGTTTCATTTCTAGGTTCTTTATTTATTCCACTGGTTTATTTGTCTCTCCTTGTATTAGCACTGCATCATCTTAACCATCACAGTATTATAAGAATCTTAAGATCTTGTCTGATGCTTATTTCATGGAGCCACTGTACTCCTCTGAAGATGACATATTCCCTCATTATTCAAGTTTAAAATTTTGTCAAGTATTTTTAAGGTTTCAGCAGAGAAATCTTTTATAATGTGTTAGACTTCCCCCCCCTTAATATGTAATCATTTTTAATCTATTTTAAATGACATCCTTTTATTTTTTTCATTTTTTATATGTTGCTTACATATAAAAGAATTCCTAGTGTGGTGCTGTAGGGTCAGCACTGGAGTGCAACCCACAAGGTCAGCAGTTCAAACCCACCAGCTGCTCCTCAGAAACTCTATACAGTGCCACTATGAGTCAGAACCAACTCAAGGAACGGCACTTAACAACAGCAACAGCATGTAAAAGGAGTCCTGGTGAGCCTCTGTAGGAAAAGCACTGGATCACAAGGTCGGTTTGAACCGCAAGGTTGGTGGTTCAAATTCACCAGTTGCTCCTTGGAAACCCTATACGGGGTTTCTATGAGTCAAAACCAACTCAATGGCAGTTAACAACCAACAACAACACACAGAAAAATTCTTTTTTTTTAAAATTGGTATATTGACTCTGTATCCTGCAACTGGCTAACCACACTCATTAATTTAACAAAGGACAGATTACCCAGGTGGTCCTAATCTAATGAATTACATGAGTCCATTTTTAAACGCAAAAAGTGTGCCCTGGCTAGTGGGCAGAAGTCAGAGAGATTTGAATTGTGAGAAGGACTGGATGCATCTTTGCTGCCTTGAAGATAGAGAAGGCCACAAAGAAGGAATGCAATTGGCCTCTAGGAGCACAGTGGCCCTTGTTTAACAATCACCAAGGAAATGGAGACCTGAGATCTATGGCTTCTGAGCTAGATTCTGCTAACAATCTGCATGAGGTTGGGAGCATATTTTTCACCAGAGCTTCATTTTAAGAGCCCAGCCCAGCCAAAGCATTTTGTGATCCTGCATAGATTTCCCAAGTTCACCCAGATTTCCAACCTATAAATCTCTTGAGTGTTGTTTTAAAATGCTAAGCTTGTAGTCATTGGTCATGAGCAATAGAAAATGAACAGACCTTTCTTTTGTATTTCCTACCCTTTTATCTCTCATTTCATTCTGGATATGTTTTTCTGACCCATCACTCATTTCTTTCTTTAGTTTTATTATCATTATTATTTTTTAATGCTATGACTGCCATGGAGTTAGTTTCAACTCATAGTGACCCTGTGTAGGGTTTCTGAGGAGCTGCTGGTGACGCTGAATCACCAACCTTGTGGTTCAAAGTGACGTTGTGGTCCTACGCATTATCCTACAGCACCACACTAGAATCCTCATGAAGTGTTGTTGTTGTTAAGTGTCATCGAGTCAGTTCTCACCCATAGTGACCCTGTATAGGGTTTCCAAGGAGCAGCTGGTGAGCTTGAACCGCCAACCTTACAGTTCAAACGGCTTTGCAGTTTGTCGCGTTAACCCACAATGTCACACCACGGCTCCTAATGAAATATGTTGTTGTTGTTGTTTAGTGCCATTGAGTCAGTTTCAACCCATAGCCACCTTGTACAGGGTTTCTGAGGAGCAGCTGGTGAGCTTGAACTATCGACCTTGCAGTTCAAAAGGCTTTGCAGGCTGGTGCATTAACCCACAGCATCACACCAGGACTCCCATGAAGTATAGACCACCATATATTGAAAACCCTTTCTGTTAATCCTGGTGTGACACTGTAGGATCAGAACTGGACTTTGAATCACAAGGTTGGTAGATTAAACCCAACCTCAGAAATCCTATACAGAGTCCATATGAGTCTGAATGACAGACAAGCGGGCACTTAACAACAATCCCATCCACTAAATTCAAAATTCAATGACTGCATTTTTAAGTTCCACATTTTCCTCTTGGGTTTTTTTTTTTTTTTTTTCTCTTACACATTTTCATTTTTTTGTTTTTAAAAAAATAAATGTTTAAATAATAATGTTCAAACATTATCCAAAGTTTGTGTTCCATTTAACAAGTGGAAAAGGGTACTTCTGAAAAAACGTTTATAATTAGGGACAAAATACTTGAGAACATACTTTGATATTCACTGGGTAGTTTTAAAAAATAAGTTTTGCTAATGTAGCTGAAGTAAGATATTCACAGCATCAGTTAAAATAAACAAGTCAACGAGAACTGTCCTTCCCAGGAATGGATGTTTGGCCTTTCAAAGTAAAACTTGTGTAAGAATTTCCTTTAGAACAATGGTAAACTTGGTTCAACAATGTAGATGTTTAAATACCGTATGTTCTTCTTGACAAATAGCCACTGTATTTATTGAAGCATCTAATGGTACCCATACTGATAGAGAAACACTCATCGTGGCAATTACAGAATCACACTGCATAATTATTTTAAGGTGTATTACCAAGGCTTCTATGTTTGTCTTATACATACATTTTTCTGAAGGTTGCAAACATTGCTTTTGAATCTTTTACTGTGTTTTGCAGTGTTTCAATTCCATCTTCACTGATGCTTCTCTGGGTGTTTCAATTTCAGTAAATCCTTGTTACCTATTTTTTTATTGGCTTTCCACATCCTTCTCTCTGTATTAACACATTTTAGCCAAGCTTCTTTGGTACTTCTCATTCCTGAAACTTGTACAGGTGCTTGCTCTTTCTCAAGAGGCTTCAGTTTCTTACATTCTTGACCAACATTAGTATTCTCAAATAGTACATCTGGGTATAACTTGAACTCCAGCATTGTTGGGTTTTCTGTGGCATCTCTTATACATAAAAGGCTTTAAAATTCATTTTCTTGTCTCCTCTCTGTATCATTATTAGGCTTCCTGGGTGAATTGTCCAATTTTGAAAGAGGAATGCTCTCTTCATCAGTGCATTCAACGTAACCCTGTTCAGATATTGTTTCTTTTGATCCCTTGCTTGGGGAGTCATTAGAATGACTTCATCTTCATGATTTATGCTGGCTAAATGTTTTAACTGTTTTGGTTTTATTCATCCATATTTTATCAGGCTGCTTTCAACCACCTTTTTCTTTAATGTTCTTTAGACTCCTCAGAATGGTGGATCTTGAGGGTTTTACCATGACTTGTTGAAATATTTAATGATTCTTTAGAAGTCTGTACAATGCTATTGTCGCTTCCATTTAATTTCCCACAACCCTCAATTTGCACAGAATGTTTAGTAGGTCTGATGTATTCAGAATCTCATGGCACATTTTTCATTTTCTCTATCATATAGCTTTTCTTTGATGCTTTATTGCTTACTGCTTCTTTACATTTCTGCCTTTGTAAATATTCCTTCAGTGTTAAAACTCTATTAATTTTACATGAACTATCCTTCGAGTCTGAGGACTTAATTTAAAGATTTCATTTAACTTCTATGGATACTGATTTCCAGGTTTGTAGATTTTACTTCTATTGCCACTGGTTCTTACATTTGAGTTTGACAAAGAATTACATAATTTGAATTAATTTCCCACATTTTTATTCTGTTCTTGTTTATCATGTTTCTTCTTTCTCTCAGTATCAAATGTATTTCCTTGGTCTGGATTCCTGTGTTTTGAAAGTTTGTATCTGGAGCCTCCTGCTTTGAATTTCAATTTTACCTTCTCTGGTACATTTTTCTTGCACATTTCTCTATTTGTCATAATAACTGTCTTTGCTTTTAGTTGACATGAGTTTTGTGCCATATGTTTCTCGTGTAGGCTTTCTTCAGAATCTTGTTCACAACATTTCATCATTTTACTACTGGAGTGGAAAGTTACCTCATGGAATTTAAATTTTCTTTTCTTTTGTGACTTTGTAGGGGGGATCTAGTTTTTTTTTTTTTTTTATCACACTTAGATGAAAACTGACTAGGTGGTTCTTTTCCTGTCTTTTGTGAACTGCTATGTTTTGTTTTGGATTTATCTTTTATATCCTTATCATTGAATTTCATGATAAACATTTTTTCCCATCTGGAAGAATCACAGAAGTTTCCAGATCCTTATTTAGAGAACTATTACATTTAACAATAGTGATGTCTCTATCAGAGACTCTATTCACTTGTTTACACTTGGGGAACTCCAGTGGGGAACACTGATATTTCTAATTTTCTTCTTCTGAAGTCATGTCTTAATGGAATTACACTGGCATTGGGGTACTCCTTCATAAATCAAAGAGAGCCAACCCAATGTACAGCACTGGATAGCGTCTTTCTGACCATTTGATACTACAAAATCATGATTTTCTCCTTCGGTAACAATTTCATTGTTTTACACAAAATTTTTTCCTCTGGCCTTTTGTAACTTTGAACATAATGTCACACTTGATTTTAAGTTTGGATCTAATAATGCCAATATTCCCTATGGATGTTTCTCTCTCTTTTTTTTTTTTTCTGTTGTTTGTTTTTAAATTTTATTTTGCTATTGAGAATATACACAGCATAACATACACCAATTCAATAGTTTCTTCATATACAATTCAGCAACACTGATTACATTCTTTGAGTTGTACAACCATTGTCACCCTCCTTTTCTAAACCGTTCATCCTCCACTAGTACAAACTCACTGCCCTCTAAAGTTCTTATAGGATCTTTCAACTTGCTACTTTCAATATGATCCCATAAAATAATTTAAAAAAGAGAATAAGATTAAGGCAGAAATTTTTTACTAGTTAAGCTAAAGTATTGTTTGGTTTTATGAAAGTGTCAGGGGCTATTTTCTGTTTAAGGCAAACTCAGGGCAATAATTTCAGGGGTTCACATACCCTCCATGATTTGAGAGTCTGTTGTGAAGTGCCATCGAGTAGGTTCTGTCTTATAGCAACCCTGTATAGAGATTCCAAGGAGCAGCTGGTGGCCTTGAACCGCCAACCTTGTGGTTAGAAGTCCAGTGCTTATCCTACAGTGCCACACCAGAAAGTCCAGAGTCCATAGAATTTTGAAATTTTGTATTTTCCCTCTTTTGATCAGGATTCTTCTACGTAATCTTCTATCAAGATTGTCAGTAATGGTTGTTGTTGGTTCAGTGCTGTCGTGAGTCAGTTCCGACTCATTAGTGACCCTGTATAGGGTTGCCGAGGAGTGGCTGGTGAGTTTGAATGGCCAACCCTGCAGTTCAAAATGACCCTGCAGTCCAGCACATTAACCCACAGTGCCACACCAGGACTCCAACACCATTTGGTTCTTCTAGTCTCATGGCAAAGGAGGCAGTGGCTAATGGAGGCAATTACCCACACATTCCATACCCTCCTCCTATTTCGTACTCTCCTTTTTCCTCTTATTATTTTGGATGAATAGAGACCACTTGTCGTGCCTTAAGACCCCAGGCACTAGAACTAGGAAGTAGAACAGAAACCCTAAATCAGTTATTAGGTGAATTAATTGGGATGTCCCATGAAACCATGACCTAAACCTCCAAACAAAGGAGCCAAATCCCATGAAGTGTTTGGCTGTATGTTAGCAGTCTCCGCAGCTAAACTCTTTTTGTTATTGTAAATAAATCACACAATTCTTGTCAACTCAATATTTTACAGGTATACAACATATTGACAGCAATTACAATAATCAGTTGTGCAACCATAACCTTTATCCATGAGAGTTTTCCAGCACTAATGCCTCTCTCTCCCTCTTCCTTCACCTTCTCACCCTGTTTACCACTAATAAACCTTGGTCTCTATATATTTGCCTTTTTATGTAAGCGTGTTGTTGTTGTTAGGTGCCACTGAGTCGGTACCGACTCATAGCGACCTTATGCACAGCACAATGAAACTGTCCGATCCTGGGCCAACCTCACTATTGTTGCCACAACTGAGTCCATCGTTGCTGCCACTTGGCTAATGCATCTCGTTGGGGGTCTTCCTCTTTTTCTCTGACCCTCCACCTTACCACACATGATATCCTTCTCCAGCGACTGCTCCCTCCTGACAATATGTCCTAAGTATGGGACACGAAGTTTGGCCATCCTGGCCTCCAAGGAGCACTCTGGCATAGTCATGCAATATTTGTCTTTTTGTGATTGACTTATTTTGCTCACCATGCCTTCCAGCTCCATCCATACTGTAGCATGCATGTATCAAGACTTGATTTCTCCTATTGACTAATATTTTATTGGATGTAGGCACATTCTGTTTACCCATTTATCTGCTAATGGGCATTTAGGTTGTTTTCACCTTTTGGTTATTGTGAAAAGCAGTGCAATTAACACTGGTGTACAAGTCTCTTTTTTGAGTCTCTTCTTTCAAGTCTTTTGGATATATACTAAGAATGGAATTGCTGTGTCATATGAAAGTCCTACTGTTAGTTTTTTGAGGAACTGACACACCATTTTCCGCAGTGCTCTACCATTTTACATTACTACCAGCAACAGATTGTTGTTGTTAAGTGCCATTGAGTTGGTCCCAACTCATAGCAGCTGTTGAGTTTGAACCACCGATCTTGTAGTTTAAGCTGACCTTGCAGTCCAGGGCATTAACCAGTAGTGTCATCTCTCTGATGGCTAATGATCACCAACTGAATGTCCTCGTTGATGAACTGTCTATTCAGGTCCTTTGTCCATTTTACGGCTGGGTTATTTATCTTGTCTATTAAGGTCCTTTGTCCATTTTAAGACTGTGTTATTTATCTTTTTTATTTTTAAGTTTTTGTAGTTTTGCTTTATATATTTTTATATTATTAGATGCTTGTCAGATAAATAGCTTCCAAAGATATTCTCCCAATTAGCAACTTGTCTTTTCACTGTTTGGTAGTCTTTTGATGAACAAATTTTTAATTTTTTTATGAGCTCCTATTTATTTGATCTTTTGCTATCTGTGCTTTTATTAGATAACCCATGGCTGGAAGCTTGCCCCTGCTTATTAGATCTGTTTCTTTTGTCTGTTGTTTCTGCTGCATTTTGCCATTTAATCCTATTTCCTTGTACGTCTAGTTATTTTTTATTGTATGCTAGATGTCACACTTGCAGAACTGCTTGTAATCTAGGAAGAAACTGGAATCTATTATGAGGTTAGGAGCCCAGGTGACACCAAGGTTATAAGGCTCATCTGCTAACTGAGAGGTCAGAGGGGCAGTTCAAGCCCACCATACACTCCATGGGAAAAAGATGGGCAGTTTTACTATGTCCTACAGGGTGGCTATGAGTTGGAATGGACACAATATCAATGGATTTGGTTTTTATCTTCCTCTAGGGAGAATTTTCATGTATTTTTGCCAGGTATCTACCTGGGAGCCCTACCAATTTGGGTCTACCTGAGTAGAAGTTCAGCAGATAAGATGATTTAAAGCACAGCGACAGTCTACAAAGGCTTGTCTTTTTCTGGTTCACTTTTCTAAGACATAGTCCTTTATGGTTCTAATTCAATGCAAAGGAAGTTCACTAGGCCCTCCCAACTCCTAGAGGGCTCTGGACTCCAACCTCTGTTTCCCAGTCCTGAAAGGCTCTCTCAACCTCTTGGCTTTCTGTTCCAGAATTTGTAAAATTTGAAGCAAACACAGTCCACCATTCTGGGCTTCTTTCATTTGACTTCTGTCTTTTCTTGGATTCTGATCTAATAATTCTTCACTAGCTTACTAGCTCTCTAAGGGTAAATGCTGAGCTACCTAAACATTGTGCATAGGGGTGGGGTAGAATGTTAGGAGCCAGCTGGCACAATTCTTTCATGGATATAGTTTTAATTAACCTCCCTGTTTCAGCCACCAGCTGCACCCTCATCTTCTGTATCTCTCATCTCTACACCCAACACCTATTTGAGGTTCTACTATAGAAAGCTTCTTTCTTGTTTCAAATGCTTCATCAACTTATTCTCACTTCTTCTGCTATGTTTTATCTGCAACAAACTTTCAATTTTCTGTATTTCATAAAATGGTTTAATAGTCCTTATCCACTAATTGTTGTTGTCAGGTGCCATCGAGTCGGAACCGACTCATAGCGACCCCATGCATAGCAGAACGAAACTATGCTCGATCCTGGGCCAACCTCACCACCGCTGCCACACTTGAGTCCATCAATGATGCCACCTGGCTGATCCATCTCGTTGGGGGTCTTCCTCTT